>NW_024081210.1:361174-634800 GCF_003009895.1 Hyaena hyaena
GTGAGCAGGGGAGGGTCAGAGAGAGAGGGAGTCACAGACTGAAACAGGCTCCAGGCTCCGAGCTGGCAGTTAGCACAGAGCCCGACGCGGGGCTCGAACCCACGAACCGCGAGATCATGACCTAAGCGAAAGTTGGACGCTTAACCGACTAAGCCACCCAGGCGCCCCGGTTAAGTTTATTCCTAAACATTTTATTCTTTTTGGTGCAATTGTAAATGGAATTACTTTCTTAATTTCTCTTTCTGCTACTTTGTTATTAGTGTATAGAAATGTTATCAATTTCTCTTTTCTGGGTATTTCTGTGTCTCCTTCTCTCTCCCCGTTCGTGCTCTGTCCCTCTCTGTTTCTCAATAGTAAAGAAATGTAAAGAAAAAATTTAAAAAAATCTCTTAATCTGTAGCTTTCTATTTAGTCTCCTTTTATTCCTTCAAAATGACCTTTTTTAAAAACAGAAACCAGGTTGTTTGTCTCACTGTTTTTCACATCTAGTTTGTGCTGATTGCATTGTCATGGTGTGGCTAATATACTCCTCTGCTTTTTTAAATTTTATTTTTTTGGGGGGTAATATTTATTATTTTTGAGAGAGAGAGACAAAACACCAGTGGGAGGAGGGGCAGAGAGAGAGGGAGATGCAGAATCTGAAGTAGCCTCCAGGCTCTGAGCTGTCAGCACAGATCCTCCGGGCTTGAACTCACAGAACTCACCCTCACCGACCAGGAGATCATGCATGACCTGAGCCACCCAGGTGCTCCTCCTCTGATCCTTAAATATTCTTTAAAAATACTGTTGTTGTTGTTTTTTTAAGGTTTTAGTGTATTCTTTCTTAAAGATTTGCCATACGTTATACACACATTCTCTGACTAATGGACATGTAGAGTTTCTGATTTTTCACTCTGTAAACACTGATGGGATCAACATTCTTGTACATTTCTTATGCATAAATCTTTACTTATGTATCTGGCTATTTCTTCAGAATGGAGTCTTAGTAGGGGAAGTCCAAGGCATAAACGACTTTACAGCTTCTTCTATATACTTAAGTGCCTTCCTCAAAAGCAGCAGTTCATTCCCTCCACTGATGAGAATGTCCTATATATCTTTACCATTCTCATATTTTTAATGTGTTTGTATTCCATGTTTTTAAATTAAATATAAATTATAATGTGTCCATTAGGAATGTATCTACTATAAATACAGTAAGAAAATTCAAGGTTTGTTATTTTATAAAGTGCAGAGAAGTTAGAAAAAGCAGTTGTTCACATACGAGAAAATGAAAAATTAATCTGTAGAAATTTCAAAACTGTGAAAAAGTATTGAACTCCTTGGTGGGACTCATGTTTATTCACCTATTTTTTTTCCAGGAGTTAATCATAACTACAGACTAGCTTTGTGCCTGTGTGCAATTTAATGTTCTAAAATTTTTGAAGTAATATTTTGTTAATAAAAGTAAATTTCTTGGGGATGAGCACTGGGTGTTATATGGAAACCAACTTGACAATAAACTATTTGTAAAAAAAATAATAAGTAAAAGTAAATTTCTGACTATAAATATAATATGCTAATTGCAAAATGCTATTCTACAGAATAGTATCTTAGAAATAATGCTCCAGGCTTTGTGACTACCATTTTATAATTAAAAAAATTTTTATGTTTATTTATTTTTGAGAGAGAGAAACAGAGTGTGAGCAGGGGAGGGACAGAGAGAGAGAGAGAGGGGAAGACACAGAATCCAAAGCAGGCTCCAGGCTCTGAACTGTCAGCACAGAGCCCAATGCAGGGCTCAAACTCACCAACTGTGAGATCATGACTTGAGTTGAAAACTGACTAAGCCACCAGGCACCCCGAACCATTTTATAATCTTAAAGTTTTATTTAACCAGCTTCTATAAAGAAAATTGTCTGATTTCCTTCCCTATAAACAAACTTAGGGGTTTTAAGATGTAGATTCAGAGTTTACCCTTATGATTTACCATAGATGTATGGCCTTGTGCCTCAGTTTCTTCAGGGTTGATATTCAGCTGGAAGGCATTAGAATGGCTATTTCAGTAGGTGAAAGCTGTACCAGTTGTGAAATGTTCTGAGCATCATCCTCGTGGATATGAAAGTCAATCTGGTAGTTACACCTCCTGACTTTCACTATGGGTTCAAAGATGCTCATCTGAAATCACAACAGAACCCTTTTTTCACTCTCTAACTGTGGAAATTGTCAAATTCTTCCTGCTTATCAGAATTGCTGAGAGGCACAAAGTGATACCCTGTGTGGGAAAGTATTTGCAGCGACTGTGGATATGTGTCAGATCTGCAAGGTGGCAGTTTAACCTCTGTAATGGTCATGTGACTTTTACCAATTTCTTCAAAGATGTACTTCCTTGAATACATGGTCTGTATTTTTAGTTTTTTAGGAAACAAAATAGGAAGTTTACTGCTTAAAGATGAGTCTTCCTCAGGGGGTGTCTGGGTGGCTCTGTTGGTTAAGTGTCTGTCTTTGGCTTAGGTCATGACCTCACAGTTTGTGAGTTCAAACCCTGCATTGGGCTGTCTGCTTTCAATGCAGAGTCTGCTTTGGATCTTCTATCTCCCTCTCTCTCTGCTCCTCCCCTGTTCACACATGCTCTCTCTCAAAAATAAACATTAAAAAGATTTGAAAAAAAGATTAGTCTTCCTCAGAACTTTGTAATGGACTTATAGGTGTGTTATTATAGGGTTTATTAATGTCTTAAATTTGGGGAAATGGTGAAGTATGCATTTAAAAATCAATGCTTAGACGAATAATGTATGATTCTACTTGTATGAGGTCTCTGAAATAGTCAAACTTAGAGAAGCAGAAAATAGGATGGTGAATGCCAGGGGGGCAGGGAAATGGAAGCTGATATTCAGTGGGCATAATATTATAGTTACACAACATCTGTGAGTTCTAGAGATCTTCTGTAGGACATAGTGTCTTTAATTAGCAATATGGTGTTGCGCACTTAAGAAAGAGGGTAAGGGTGCCTCAGTCAGTTAAGCACGTGACCTTGGCTCAGGTCATGATCTCTTTGTTGGTGGGTGCAAGCCCCACACAGAGTTCTGCATTGATTGCTCAGGGCCTGGAGCCTGCTTCAGATTCTGTGTCTCCCTCTCTCTCTCTGTCCCTCCCCAGCTTATGCCCCCCCCAAAAAATAAACAAACAAAACTAAAAAAATTATTAATAAAAACTTAAGAGGGTAGATTTCATGTTAAATGTTCTATAACAGAAATTTTCTTATTTCTTTTCTTTTCAAAAATTTTTTAACATTTATTCATTTTTTGAGAGACAGAGAGAGACAGAGCATGAGCAGGGGAGGGGTAGACAGAGGAGACATAATCCAAAGCAGCCTCCAGGCTCTGAGCTTTCGGCACAGAGCCCTGTATGGGGCTCAAACTCATGAGCTACGAGATCATGTCCTGAGCTGAAGTCAGATGCTTACCCAACTGAGCCACCCAGGTGCCCCTTTGTTTTCCTTTTTAAAGCAAAGGGGCACAGGGAAACTTTTAGAGGTGATGGATGTGTTTACTACCTTGATATATGGTGATGGCGTCACAGGTGCGTACATATGTCCAAACATCACATTGATTACATCAAATATGTACAGTTTTTTGTGTATCAATTATACTTAATAAAAATATGAAAAAATCAGTGCTTGTTATAAAAACTGATCATACCCAAATGTGATCAGTACCTGAGTAAATTTCCAACTTCAATGTCCTGGTTTTGAAAATATACATTAAGGGGAGCTTGGGTGGCTCAGTCAGTTGAGCCTTTGACTCTTGCTCAGGTTATGATCTCACGGTTCGTGCGTTCAAGCCCCACATTGGGCTCTGTGCTGTTAGCAGAGCCTGCTTGGGATTTCCTCTCTCCCTCTCTCTCTGCCCCTCATGTGTGCCCTCTCTCTCTCTCTCAAAATAAATAAAACTTAAAAAAAAAAAGAAAATGTACTATGTTAAAATAGAAAAATGTTTTTTTTTTTTTTTTTAAAAGAAAATGTTTTTTATTTTAGTTTTTGTTGTTGCTTTTTTTTTTTTTTTTTTTACAAATAGTTTATTGTCAAATTAGTTTCTACATAACACTCAGTGCTCATCCCCAAAGTGCCCTCCTTCATGCCCATCCCCCCTCCCCCCCACATCCATCAGTCCTCAGTTTTTGTCAGCATTCAAGAGTCTCTCATGGTTTGCCTCTCTCCCTTTCCCCCACCATTTCCGCCCTTCTTCTCCCCCTTGGTCCTCCGTCAAGTTCCTCCTAATCCTCCTATACGTGCAAACATATGGTATTTGTCCTTCTCTGCCTGACTTATTTCGCTCAGCATAACACCCTCAAGGTCCATCCATGTTGCTACACATGGCCAGATTTCATTGTTTCTCATTGCCATGTAGTATTCCATGGTATAGATAAACCACATCTTCTTGATCCATTCATCTGTTGATGGACACTTAGGCTCTTTCCATGTTTTAGCTATTGTGGAGAGTGCTGCTATGAACATTGGGGTACATGTGCTCCTATGCCTCAGCATTTCTGTATCCCTTGGGTAAATTCCTAGCAGTGCTATTGCTGGGTCATAAGGGAGTTCTATTGTTAGTTTCCTGAGGAACCTCCACACTGTTTTCCAGAGGGGCTGTACCAGTTTACATTCCCACCAACAGTGCAGGAGGGTGCCCGTTTCTCCACATCCTCGCCAGCATCTAGAGTTCTCTGATTTGCTCATTTTAGCCACTCTGACTGGCGTGAGGTGGTATCTCAGTGTGGTTTTGATTTGTATTTCCCTGATGAGGAGGGATGCTGAGCATCGTTTCATGTGTCTGTTGGCCATCTGGATGTCCTCTTTGGAGAAGTGTCTGTTCATGTCTTCTGCCCATTTCTTCACTGGGTTGTTTGTTTAAAATAGAAAAATGTTTAACATAAAAGTATTAAATATTTTTAATTTTTGATAACCATCCTTTCAATCATCTCTTTGTACTATTTACACATCCCTCTTTGCTTCTGTTCCTCTCAGGTAATTAATAACTTTCTGACCTGTTAGGTTTTACATATCTCTCCATGTTTCCATGGTCACATACAATAAATGGATTTTTGGTTTATTTCATAAATGTGATTAGATTATATATACTTTCATGCAGGTTGTTATTTTCATTTAAAAATACATTGGGGAAAATGTCTTCAAACTAACTGATATAGAGGTAACTCAGTCCTTTTTTCTTTTTTCTTTTCTTGAGAGAGAGGTCTTGCGTGTGAGACAGGGAGGGGCAGAGGGAGAGAGAGAAAGAGAAGGAAAGAAAGAGAGACATAGAGTCTTAAGCAAGTTTCAACTTAGTGGGGACTCTGCTGAGAGGCTCAGTGTCACAACCCTGGGATCATGACCTGAGGTGAAATTAAGAGTCGGATGCTCAACCAACTGAACCACCCAGGTGCCCCAGAACTCAGTCCTTTTAGTGGCTTCACAATAGTCAATGTATCCCAGTTTATTAAACTGTTCCCCTACTGATTGATATCCATTTTCTTCCTAATAGTTTGTTACTCAAATATTGTTGAAATAAATATAGTATATACTTTGGACTGATGCTTTTATATCTATGGGGTAAATTCTCAGGGGATTGGATTACTAGATGGAAAGAATATGAATTTAAACAAAAATCTTGAGAGTGTCTGTCTCTGCACTGAATGTGGAGCCTGCTTGAGATTCTCTCTCTCTCTTTGCCCCTCTCCCCTGCTTTCATACACTCTCTCTCTAAAAAATATAAAAAAATAAAACTTTTTTTAGATATTTCCAGACTTCTTTCCAAAATGGCTGCATTATTTTACATTTCCAGCAGCAAAGGATGCAAATACACTTTTCCTTATATCCCTATCAGCAGTAGGAGTTCGATTGGTTTATTACTGTTGTGAATTTGATAAATGAGAAGTTATATCCCATTGCTATATTAATTTACACTTCCCTGACAGTCATCTGGTTGAGCAGACTTGCAAAGTTTATTGATCATTTGTATATTTCTGTGCATGAATTGCTATTCATAGCTTTAGGCCTTTTCCTCCATTGGATTGTTTTTGTCATTTTCTCAATAATTTGTAAAAGCTCCTTGTATATTGCAGATATTAATAATTTATATTTCATATGTGTTGCAATTCTTTCCCCTAAGCTATTATTTTTGCCTTTTGTCTATGTTTATAGTATTTGCCATATCACATTATATTAGAATTTTTTTAATGTTTTATTTATTTCTGAGAGAGAGAGACAGACAGCATGAGCAGGAGAGGGTCAGAGAGAGAGATACACAGAATCCAAAACAGGCTCCAGGCTCTGAGCTAGGTGTCAGCACAGAGCCTGGCATAGGGCTCGAACCCACGACCCATGAGATCATGACTTGAGCTGAAGTTGGACGTTTAACCGACTGAGCCACCCAGGTGCCCCCCATTATATTTTTTAATGCTGTGAACTCTGTATTTTTCTTCAATGGCTTCTAGGTTTCCTAACTTTTCAAAGAAAGTCTCCTCAAACTCTAAATTACACATGCGTTGTACTATATTCTTTCTGATGCTTTTGTTACTTCATTTCGTTGTTTATAATTTTTAAAAGTTGTAGTGCTGATTATTAAGCACTCCTCTCTTTCTTCAAACTCACCCTTCTACATTCTGCTCTGTGCCTCTGCATCTGGGACTCTGCAAATCATGTTTGAGCTCTGCCAGCAGGCTCCCTGCTAGGCTCTGCCAATGGGAGGCAGGCCAGGGAGACTGGAGGGACAGAGGAGGAAGAAGGGACTTCCTTATTCTTGTTTGTTCTTAGTTCTTTTCAACAGCATCACAGCACTGGGTTTTCAACCAGGAACAACTTGCTTTCAGAGCAATATTCCAGTTTGCAGTTTTTCCAACATGTTCACCAGCAGACTTCCCGTACCAACTCAAAGACATCAGCCAGTTGGTACCCCCCAGTTCTCGGGAGTCTCACCTACAGCTCTGAGGGCCCATCTACAACCTTCTACATTTTGCTAATCCCCACTCCTTCCTTTGTTCTTCCAGCCTTTGGCATAGTGGCGGCTTCCTTCAGTTTTCCCTCTGTGATATCTCACATCTTCCTTTTATTTCTTGAGTATGTGGTTAATAATTAATTCTTCCTATTAAATTCTCTCTATAAAAATAGCTGACATGGTTTCTGTTTCCTGACTGGACTCTGAATGTTGCTGTAGAATATTTCAATCTTTTCAATCTTTTCCTTTAGGTGTTTTTTTTTTT
Organism: Hyaena hyaena; assembly: GCF_003009895.1. NCBI lineage: Eukaryota > Metazoa > Chordata > Mammalia > Carnivora > Hyaenidae > Hyaena > Hyaena hyaena. The sequence goes on from NW_024081210.1 coordinate 368,408, forward strand.
TTTTTTTTTTTGGTATGTCATGCTTTTGATGTTGGGGATTTTATGGAGGCCAGTTTCTCATCCCTTCAAATGGCTCGCCTATTGTCCTAACACCATTTATTACCTCATCTATCTTTTCCCTGCTGGTTTTGTTTAAAATATCTTTTGATATGAAAATTTAAAGTTTTTGTACAGTTCAAACTTACCAATTCATCCCACGTGATTTTTCTACTTTGTTCTTATGCTCTGAAAAGTCCTTTCCACGTAGGTCGGAATAATCATGTCTATTTTCTTCCTGTGTTGCTGTAATATATCACTTCATTTAGTTTTCAAAGTTTAAAAAATTGAGACCCACTATAAGAATATATTTGCTTTGTTGATGAGTATATGTGTACATGTTTATATAAAATCGAAACCAAAATTTCACAAAATCACCTTTGTAGCAGAGAGTTTTACGACTTACAAAAAGTCTCTTCTGTTTCTCGGTTCTTACACAGTTCATTAGATACAGTCTGTGTTCTGCCAGAAGGATGTAAGCAGAAGTGCTGTATGTCACTTCTAAGAAGTCTCCCCAAATGGAGAGAACGTGTCCTCCTCCTTCATTTCCTTTTGCTTGCTGACTAAAATGTGGGCGTGATGGCTGGAGCTAGAACAGCTGTCTGGAACCATGAGGTGATCTTGGGAATGGAGCAACATCAGAGAAGCAGCCTGGATGTTTGAGAACCTCCTGGAACAGACACCTCATGCCTAGCCTGCTTACATCTTGATTTTAATGTGAGCAATTAACTGCTAGACTTTAATGTGAGAAATCATTTTTTTGTGTTTTACTGTTACTCTCAGCCAAACTTAATTCTTGCAAATACACTTTCTGTAGAGTTTATATTTCTACCAACAGTAATAGAGAGTGCTGCTTCTCCAGTCTCACCAACAGGTATGTTGTCAAACTTCTGAATTTTGGTAATCTTAAAAGTAAGGAAAATGATCTGACTTTTAATTTGCATTCTCTTATTGTGAATCAGGTTTAATATCTTTTATGTAGCGTGATTTATATTTGTTTATAAACTGTTTGGAAATAAATATTTTCCTATCAAGTATGAGATCTTTTCTTCTTTGTTTCTAGGAGTTCTTTGTATATTAAGTAAATTAATCCTTTACTTCCTTTACTTGTGATATGGGTTGCAAATATTTTTCCAAATTTGTTATTTGCCCTTTAACTATATTATTTTTTATTTCCTTTTTATTTTTATTTTTTGGTCATGTAGAAGATTTCTGAAAGTTTTGGGAAAAGTCTGTAATCAAATTTTTGAAACTTTCCCCCCGGTACTTAGATTTTAAGTCCTAGGACAAGGTCAAAATCATAAAATAAAGTAATTTTGTTTTCTGAGATTTTATCGATTTATTTTTAAAATTTATATCTTTGAAGATAGTATGTAAAGTATGAACCCAACTTTATCTTTTTCCAAATGGCTTCCTATTGGTGCAACTCATTTATCTTTATACTATTGATAGAAGATATTGACTTTATAAGTACTAAATTCTTGCTTTTATTTGGGTTTATTCCTTTGCATTTTGTCACATTGGTTTGTCAATTTGTCTATCTAGTCATATGACAAAACCCACATTTTAAATTACTGAAGTTTAAGAGTGTTTCTGTATTTAATAGGGCTGGTCCCTCCTTGCTGCTTTTCTTTTTCCAAATTTTCTTGGCTATTCTTACTTAGTTTCTTTTTCATATTCAAATTTTAATCAGCCTATCTAGGTCTAGGGAAAAAATCCAACTCTGTTGACATATTTATTGGGATCTCATTCAATTTACCAATAAATTTTGGGAGAATTGACATCTGTAGTATATTGCATATTTTAATCTGATTTCTTATTCTGCATTAGGAATTTTTTTATTAAAAAAATTTTAAGGTTATTTATTTTTCAAAGTTTATTTGAGAGAGAGCAGGGTAAGGGCAGAGAGAGAGAGAGGGAGAGAGAGAATCCCAAGCAGACTCTGCTCTGTGAGCACAGAGCTCGATGCAGAGCTTGAGCCCATGATTGGTGAGATCATGACCTGAGCCAAAACCAAGAGTAGGACACTTAACCAGCTGAGCCACCTAGGCACCCCAGTACTAGGACATTTTTTTTAAGTTTATTTATTTATTCTGAGAGAGAGAGAGAGAGAGAGACAGAGCGAGCATGCGTGAGCGACCAGCAGAGAGGCAGAGAGAAAGAGGGAGAATTTCAAGCAGGCTCTGCACTGTCAATGCAGAACCAAAACCAAGAGTCAGAGGCTCAACTGACTGAGCCACCCAGGTGTCCCTCATTACTAGGAATTTTATCTGTTTTGATTGCTATTGTAAATAGTGTTTCCTTTTCCATTCTATTGTCTAGTTGGTTATTGTATGTATATGTGAAATCTATGGATTTCTGAATATTAATTTTATATTAACTTTTTCTGAATTCTTATTGTTTGTAGTAGCTTTATAATTGATTTTTTTTCCCAGGTATATAATCTTTTCAGCAAATGGAGATGATTTTACTTTCTCATTTCCAATTCTTATGTCATGGACTGATTTTTGTGGTATAACTGTGATCATATTCCTGGCTCATAACTGGTGTCCCTCCTTCCTGTCTTTCTCCAAGCCTAGGATCAGCAGTCTTCCTGGGCCATCCTGTGTGTTATTCGGTATTTCAATCAATTCCTTTTAAAGTCAGAACTGGTTTCTTGTTACTTTCCTATCTAGGAAACCTAACTAAAAGTTTAATTTTGCACAGCAATACATTGTCAATAATAACATTTGTTGCCATTTATTGTGAGTTTAAAATATACCAGGCAAGGGCACCTGTGGCTTAGTCAGTTGAGCTCCTGACTTCAGCTCAGGTCATCATCTCACAGTTTGTGAGTTTGGGCTCTGTGATAACAGCTCAGAGCCTGGAGCCTGCTTTGGATTCTGTATCTTCCTCTCTCTCTCTGTCTCTGCCCTGCTTATGCTCCTTCTCTCCTTCAAAAATAAATAAACATTAAAGAAAACTTAAAAAATAAAATAAAATATACCAGGCAGCTACCTAAGTAATTTGCACATATCCTATAAATCAATTCCTAGAGAATGCATTTTGAATTTTTGTCTCTGGTTATAGCATCAAATCTGAAGTCCTCCTTTTCAGCTTTCTTCAAAAACTCCTTGCTTTTTGTGTGTCAGCAGTAGCTTTGAAGCATAAGGTAAGAGTTTAATATGTTTATGTTTTTATTATTTGCCTCAACATTATAAAATCAAGTTTATTAATTTTTTTTTTTAAGGAGTGGTACACTATTTCCAAAGCAAATATTAACTGGAAGCCTGGTATAAAAAACAGAGAACCTGCAAAGGTTATATAAATTGTGTAGGAGTAAGTTACTTAATCTAGACTTTCATGATGTGTCTGAGCATATACAAAAAGAGAGAGGTTGTTCAGATTAAATACAGATATTTCTGGACACAGATCTTGGTGTCTGATATGAGCTGAATTGTGTGCTCTGAAACGATATGTTGAAGTCCTAACCCTTAAGCACTCCAGAAGGTGACCTTATTTGGAAACAGGTCTTCACAGATAATAATGAGGTCATCAGAGTGGGCCCTAATCCAATATGATTGGTGTACTTATAAAAGGAAATTTGGACACAGACACAGACACACATAGAAGGAAGATAGTGTGAAGACAGAAAAATCCTCTACAACCCATTTAGAATTCATGTAGGGCCACTACAGGTTAGGAGAGAGGCATGGAGCAGTCTCCCTCAGAGCCCTAGAAAGAACTAGCACTGCCAAACCATGATCTCAGACTTCTAGCCTCCAAAATCAATACATTTCTGTTGGTTAAGCCACCAAGTTTGTGGTACTTGGTCACAGAGGCTCCAGGAAACTAATACAGTAGTTTCTGTGGTCAATTGGACAGAATTTTGAAAATGGAATATGCCACAGATTCTAGAACGCATGTGCACTGTACATGTTTTTCTGGCATGTACAGAAAAAGCCCAAGACTTTGATTAGTTATATTATTGTTATTTATCAAAGATCTGTTCTGGCTCAGCTAAGCAGATGATCTTTGCAGTTGTTGAGTTCATCACTTAGAGTTGGAAAAAGCCTATCTTTCTTTTTTTTTATTTTTTATTTTTATTTATTTCTAGGAGAGAGAGAGACAGCGTGAGCAGGGGAGGGTCAGAGAGAGAGGGAGACACAGACTCTGAAACAGGCTCCAGGCTATGAGCTGGCAGTCAGCACAGAGCCCGAAACGGGGCTAGAACCCACGAACCGAGAGATCATGACCTAAGCGAAAGTCGGACGCTTAACCGACTAAGCCACCCAGGCGCCCCTGCAAAAGCCTATCTTTTTTTTTTTTAAAATGTTTTATTTATTTCTAGGAGAGAGAGAGAGACAGCGTGAGCAGGGGAGGGTCAGAGAGAGAGGGAGTCACAGACTGAAACAGGCTCCAGGCTCTGAGCTGGCAGTCAGCACAGAGCCCGACGCGGGGCTCGAACCCACGAACCGCGAGATCATGACCCGAGCGAAAGTCGGACGCTTAACCGACTACGCCACCTGGGCGCCCCAGCAAAAGCCTATCTTAATGTATATATTTTTCATGTCTTTAACCAAGGGTTGGGAACTGGCATCCTGCTTATAAATATATCGTTTGGCCTACATAGTCTTTTGTTGTTGTTGTTGTTTTAGATTTTATTTTTAAGATTCACAACCCCCAAGATCAAGAGCTGCATGCTCTGACTGGGCCAGCAAGGCACCCCAGTGTTTTAAAAATAAGAAAAAATGTTCTTGTTCATGAGTATTTAAAGATCATACTTCTTATAGAGGCACCTGAGTGGCTCAGTAGGTTAAGTGACTGACTTCAGCTCAGGTCATGATCTCCGGGTTTGTAAGTTTGAGCCCTGCATTGTGCTCTGTGCTGACATCTCAGAGCCTGGAGCCTGCTTTGGATTCTGTGTCTCCCTCTCTCTTTGCCCCTCCCCTGCTTATGGTCTGTCTCTCTCTCAAAATAAAAACATTAAAAAACTTAAAAAAGATCATATTCTTATAAAAATTTCTGGATTTCTGTTTTCCTTTTTTCTTAGTTTATTGTCAAGTTGTTTTCCATATCATGTTTTCCTTTTTTCTTGAACATGAGATTTGCATTTCCTCATGGCAATAGTGGTCTGAAGACTGGCTATTTCCCTTAGCCAGGCCAAGCATCTACTACTGTCTACTACATCACCACCAGCGCCACTTTGCTACAGGCAAAGAAGCAAGAGTAGCTGGAGTAGAGTGAAAAAGGAGAGTTCTCGGAGTGCCCAGAGGTTCAGTGATATGTCAGAATATGGGAGAACTTGAGGCCATGATAAGAACTCTAGCTTTATTCCAAAATGAAGTGGGGAGTTAATGAGGGGTTTTGAGCAAAAAGAGTGACCTGATCTGAGATTTGAAATTCATCACACAGCTGCTCTGCTGATATTAGAGCGTTAAGAGGAAGACACTAGAGTGCAATGGTGGAAATGGGAACCCTGTACAGAGGTTTTCTACAATGATCATGAGATGGGTTAGACCATAATCACAGCAAGGGAGATGTTAATTGGTGAAAGTCAGGAAACACTTCATGTAAACAGAATCTCCTGATGAATTAGATGTGAAATGTGGGATAAAAAAGACTTTCTTTGGGTTTTTGGCCTGAGTAACTAAAGGGATGAAGTTGCTACTTGAGATGAAGATGTAATAGGAATAAATTTTAGGGGGAAAACAGAGAGGTCCACTTTCGACATGTTCACCTTGAGATGTATATACGGTGTCCAAAGGAAATGTTGAACAAGCTGTTAGCCAGAAATCTGAAGTTTAGGGGACTCCCTGGCTAGCGATAATCTCTCCTCTTCTGATCCAGTCTCGTAACTTTTAATGCTATGTAATACCATACAATGCTGCTGATTCCTAAATGTTTATGATGGATTTAAGGCAGATTGTGGTAGTATGGCTCTTTGCCAGGGAAGGGAACGGTGGGTATTTAGGTCAGCTTTATCTCTGATCACAGAACAGGAATGGTCTTAGTCCCAGCGTTTGGGTCTCTGCTCATAAACTGAGGCTCATATGATTGTCAGTTTTACCGTCTTATTAAGCTGTAGAAGCAAATTAGAATCAAGGTCTCAAGTCCACACCTGGGGCTCTTTTCTCCACTCCACCATCCAGTCTTCGGCAAGGCTATCTTTCAAAGAACCACTCTCTTTGCTTTCTCAACTGTTTCAATTTGGCTTTCAATCTAGGCATTCAATTTCTCCCTTAACTTCCCTGGGCCCACTTAATTTCAGCAGTAGGAATCTTAGTACTGAGATACTGAAATATCAGGGAAAATCCTCCACTAAGACTCTTAGCTTCTAGATACTAGGTGAACTTTGCCCTTGGTCAAGTAATTCTTAACTGTTCCATCCAGGTAAACGTCCTCAGGAATTCTATGGTTCTAGCGGTCTGAAACTTTTCCCCTTCCCAATTTAGTTCAACTTCTGTTCTCAGAACGTGGCGGCAGGTCTGGGGAATCCTGGTCTAGCGAAGGGAGAAAAGGCAAGCTCTCAAGCAGCAGTAACCAGGGTGACACCCAACATGAACGCCCAGGAAGCTCAGGGCTGGACTTGGGGCCAAGCTTTGTCCTCGGCTCCGGCGCTCTGCTCCCTGGGCTTCCCGGAGCGCGGGGGGCTTCCGGCGGGCCCCCTCCTCCCGGGGGCGGAGCCTACCTCTCCCACTCCCGCCTCCCCGGCTGCGCGCGGCTGCGGGCCGTGGTCACGTGAGCACGGCGCGGCGGGGGAGGGGCCCTGATTTCCGGGCGGCGGAAGGAGACACGGCCGCGTGAGGACGAGGCGATTTGAAAACACGCTCCGGGAGCGAGAGGCTGAGGCCGGTGGCGCACGCTGTCGCCTCGTGGGCTTCTACTCGGACGCTCCTCTCTTCTGCTCCGCTCCCGGCGGGCCCTCAGGTGAGCGGCCGCCGCCCGTCGGGCAGGCCCTCCCGGGGCGTGGGACGGCGCGCGGGGCCGTCGCACCCCGGCCCGCGGCCCAGGCGGGCCGTGCCGGCCGTGGCCGGTCTGCGCGTCTGGGGGCTGCTCCGCGGCGCCCCGGGGGAGCGGGGCCTGGGTGCGGGGCTGGGCAGTGCGGAGGCGGGGCGCCCCGCGGGCGTTTGAAGCGCCTCAAGTGACTGGGCGGGTTCGCGCGGTTTCGCGTCCCGGAGACTTTTAGGCCGGAGTGTGTAGATTGGGCCCCACTTCCCGGACTGTGGTCCTGGTCGCCGCCTGTGGGAGTAGAAGGCACGGTAGCTTTTACAGCCCACCGCCTCTTCACTTCTGGGATGCTGGACCGAAGTCGGGCGGTGGGGACGAGCCGTCCAGGTGTGGGGGGTTAAGCGGTCTTTGCGGAGCTGAGTGGGATCGGTGGTTGTCTGGAGTCGCCCCTGTGTGGGCCATTTACTTTCTGGGAAGCCTGGTGTCTCCGATTGTCCCCCGAAGGAGAGTTGGGAGGAACTCGTGAGAGTAAGGGGTTGGCGGGGAAATTACGAAAGGGCCACTGCAGTGTGCATTATTTATTTATTTTTTGGAAAAGAAGTTGGGAATTAGGGTGGTAGACAAAGTAGGTGAAATTCGATTGGGTCGGAATTCTGACACGCAGGACTCTTGCTTATGTTGATATTAGAAGACCTGCAACTGGAATATGAAATTCACTTTTAAAACTTTATGAGCTCACCCGCGTTAAGAGGTCCAGTGACGTGAGACTTCAGCCTCTGAAGCTGGAGTTTCTACCTTCTTCTATTCAATGTTGGCTACTGTATAAGTGGCTTAGAATATCTGCTGTGCTGTGAAAAATCTTTTTGTTTTAATTACTTATTTTTAGAGATTTAATTTTAAGTAATTTCCACACTCATCATGGGGCTTGAACTTGCAACCCTGAGATCCAGACGTATATGCTCTACTGACTGGGCCAGCCAGGTGCCTTTGAAAATCTTCATATTATTTATTTAAAATTTTTTCTTAAAAAAGTTTACTTCCTTTGGGAGAGAGAGAGAGAGAGAGAGAGTCCCAGCTGATAGGGAAGCTTGAACTCAGAAACCTGAGATTATGACCCAAGTGGAAACCAAGAGTCAGAGGCTTAACTGACAGGCCACCTGGGCATCCACTTTATTATTATTATTTTTTGTTTATTTATTTATTTTGAGAGAGAGACTCTCCAGCATTCTCTGAGCTGCCCATTCTCTGAGCTGCCCATGTGGAGCCCATCGTGGGACTTGATCCCATGAACAGTTAGATCATGACCGGAACCAACCAGGTGCCCCCTGAAAATCTTTATTTTAAAGTGAAAATAACAAATTGGGTATAGGACATTAAAAATTCCTAGTATAAAAATGGTCTCTATGTACCATAAAATAATAATATTAGCTTTGAAAGTCAAGGAAGGGCCATCACCTCTCTTAGTTTCTAATAGGAAAAATCAGTGTGACTAATACAAAGTGATGGATAATATGGTATAAGCTTGACTGACTGTGTTGGACACAGGTCAGGTAGTTTAGTGGCTACAGATAACACAGGATTGGTGAGTGGGGAGTTAATTTCAGTTTTTTGTCTTATACCATTTATTTTCATCTCTGGTACTAGCTAGTAATAAAATTGTAGAGAAAGCTCACAAACTGCTTGCTTAATTAATAAAAACTTTTAGAATTAAAAGCCAGGTGAGGAGAACATGGGTGGCTCAGTTGTTTGAGCCACCCATGGTCTCAGCTCAGCTCATGATCTCTTGGTCCATGAGTTCAAACCCTGAGTTCAAGCCCTGAGCTTTCAGTACACAGCCTGGAGCCTGCTTCAGATTCTGTGTCTCCTTCTCTCTTTCTGCCCCTCCCAGCTTGTTGTCTGTTTCTCTCTCTCAAAAAAATAAATATTAAAGAAACTTAAAAAAATAAAAACGCTTGGTGAGTATTCTTTTTAGGTTTTGCTTACCCATTTATTCTTTTTAGATTTTGCTTACCCGTTTTTTAAAACTAGAATAACTAGAGGTGTGGGTGGCTTGAAAACTTGGAATTGGTATGAATGAAATAAGTTAAGCCATTTTGCCACTCAGGTTTCCAGTCCTCACCTTAATTCCAGTGTGTATAACATAAAGCTGATTTTGCAGAGCTCTGTTTTGTAAGTCCCTTTTCAACTCCGTAACACAGGACTGACAAATCTTTCTGAGGCCCGCCTTGAAAATCGGTTTAGTGCCACCTTCCTCACATGGTTTTGTGAGAATTGAATACCAGTGTACATAATGCATCTCCTGTTGTGCTTGATATGTTCTGGTCCTGAGACTTTGAAGAAAATATACGTGTTTGTTATGTATATTGAGCAGTGCCAGGTGCAGTTCTCAGTGTTTTACAAATAGGAACTCATTTGTTCCTTATTAGTCCTACCTCATAACAACTATATGAGGTAAGTATTATTATTATCATCACTGTTTTGATAAAACTGATAAAAGCTGAGGCACAGTTTTTAACTACAGCTAGAAAGTGGCAGTCTGAATAAGAACTGAATCGGTCTGGCTCTAGAATCTGCTTTTAATCTATGTTGCCAAATCCTACCTAGCTCAAGGGGCTCTAATGTAGTAAAACCTTGCAATCGTGTGAATTTGGATGTAATGTTATAGAGGATTGGCTTCTGGATTCCTGGAACTTGAGCTGCTTGGTCTTACACAAGCCATTTTATTTCACAATAACGTAAACCTTCATTTTACTCAAATTTTTTGGACTCCTGATTTCTAGTGTTGTGACTTAAAAAAAAAAAAAAAGTATCTGGATATAGGATGGTTATGATAGACCAGAAGTTTTATTTCAGAGGTACTTACCTGTTCTAGTGGGTGTATAGTGGCAAGCAGAGCTCACTATTTTTGTAGCATGTGGAAAAGTTTTCAAGAAGAGTTGAGCTGATTCCAGGTATAGAAGGCTATATATTTTAGAGAGATGTTAGCATGTGGGAAGATAAAGCTGGAGAGGAAATTAGAAGGACGTGAAATGTCAAGTTATGGAGTTTTTACTGTAAGGGAGTGAAGGAACCGCTGAAAACTCCTGAGCCGTATCTGTTTAAAAAGAGCTCTCTCGTGATTCTAGCAAATGGACTGGGGAGTAGACACTAGAAACAAGGCAGGCATACTGATGGGGAAACTAATAAACAGTCTAGAGTAGAAGTAAAGGATTTGAGAAGTGGCCTGGGAATGGGTAGGAGACACAATCAAAGTTTTTGTGTGAGAAGTGGGAAGATTTGGATATAAATTGAAAGAATGTGGTGAAGAGGGAGAAGTGCAAGATGACATGTTTATGCCCAAGTTATGTATCACAACAGTGGCCTAGCTGGTCTTTTGTTATACTATATTTCCTTTTATACTGCTTTTTATCCTGATTTGGATACTGTTTTCTGTTTAGTCTGAACCTATCCTGGTGTTAAAAATGCTGATACCTCATTTTTGCCCATACCTGGCTTATTCTCTACCCCTGAACTATACTGTATTCTTCTTATTCAGTGAAATGCTCATTAACTCCCTGCTGTCTATCTCTGAATCTTACCTGGTTTTGAAGCATCAGCTTAGGTTCATGAAACCTTTTCTGACTGTTAAAGGCTGTTAGATAAAAACATTGGTTTTCAGACATAGTTTTGTTTCCTTAGTAGAGGTTGCTCAGGGACTTTGAGGGGCCAGGAGCAGATACAAGGTATATTTAGTAATCTGTGTGTCACCCCCACCCCAAACCCTGGACCTGAGTATTTCAAAAGGTTTCTATTTAGCAGAATTGTTTGACAAAGGTTCCACAGCTAAAAACCCTTGATAAACTTGTGGCAGGGTTGTTACCTTATTGTTGATGACTCTTTATAGTATCTCTTGACTAAGGTGTACCTGTTGGTAAAGATATTCTCCATTTAATACTTTGATCTTTTGGCACAGTCACTGTTGGCCTTGATTATCTTTGAAATTAATTTTAGAGTAACGTAAATGTTGGAAAATACCTTCTTTTCTTTCATAGGTTTTTTTTTATCCATTGTTCTAAAATTCTTTTCATTCTAGCACTCAAGAATGACCAAAAAAAGAAAACGCCAAGATGATTTTCAAAAAGTAAAACTAAAAGTTGGTAAAAAGAAACCCAAATTAGAAAATGCTACTGTTACAAACTTTAAAACGAAGACTATACATCTGCCTGAGCAACTCAAAGAAGATGGAACACTTCCAACAAACAATAGAAAACTTAACATAAAGGTAAATCATAAATACTGTTTTGATAAAGTAAGATTTTTCTTCAAACTTATCTAGAATTTTTTTGTGAAAGGTTGTATTGACTCTCAGGGTTTATTGATGGCTGAAGTTTGGAGTTGTCTGTCCAGCAGATCTGAGCTGCCACAGCAGCTTTCCCACTTCCTTCGGAAAGACTTGCTCAACCAGACCCAGTGATTTCTCCCGTGTATACCTATCTGGCGTCTTAATAATGATCTGGAAGTAATTTAACTTTTTGATATAACAAGTTTTTGATGTTACTGTTTTCTAGCTGTTTTTATAGTTCATGAAAATCTTAATTGATTTTTTTTTTGAGAAAGAGTATGCGAGCTGGGGAGAGGGAGAGAGCATCTTAAGCAGGCTATTTGCCCAGCGTGGAGCCCAAAGATCTTGCCTTATCCATTTTTGAACCCATGTAACTTATAGGTTCGTAGTAAGTGTATGAAGTTAATTCAGGTTTGAGCAGTAGTTCTGTTTAAAAATTTAACAGCTGTATTGAAGCGTAATTTACACATAATAAAATAAACCCATTTACATTCTGTAATTTTTAATATAGTTATGCTACTACCCCCATAATCTAATTTTAGAACAGTTTTATCATGCCAGAAAGAAACCCTGTATCTATTAGAAGTCACTCCCTATTCTTCTCTCCTAGCTCTAGGCAGCCACTAATCTACTTTATATCTGTATTGATTTGTTTATTTTGGTCATTTCGTATAAATGGAATAATATATGTAGTCTTTTGTTACTGGTCTTTTACTTAGTATGTTTGGGAGGTTCATCTGTGTTACAGCATATCAGAACAGTACTTCATTTCTTTGTATTGTTGAATAGAGTTTCAGTGCATAGTTAATGTCACATTTTATCACTCATCAGTTGATGGACATTTGGTTGCCACTTTTTGACTCCTATGTGTAAAGCTATTATGAGTATTTGTGAACAAGTCTTTGTGAGGATAAACATTTTCTAGTTTTGCTTTCAAGTTCTGAAGTTTAAATAATATTGAAAAGGTACATGAAGTTACTTTTTGCCCCCATAGATTGTATAAATTATTCCACAGATAAAATTGTTTAATGTTATACTGGAAATCACACATACCCTGAAAGACCATTTAAAATAAGCAGAATGTGTTTGTTAAGAGTATGTAAATGCATCTACCATATGTTTGGTACATAGTAGATTTTTTAATAGTGATGATGGTTGTTGTCACTTTAAATGATAGCCTACATGCAGGTTAATTTCAAAAATTCTGACCAAAAGTTATGTAACTTTTTTGAAAGCTAAATATAGTTTAAAGATAAGACAATGTTTTGGATCTTAATAAAAGCTAAGTAATATTTCAGAAGTATTTACTGAAGTAGTTTCCTCAAGGAGGGTCAGTTTATTAGCATAGTTTTAGTTAGCATGTTTATTTGAAAATGTTATCGCTAAATCCTGTATTTTAATTTTTAGGATTTGCTGTCACAGATGCATCACTACAATGCTGGGGTTAAACAAAGTGCTCTTCTTGGACTTAAAGACCTTTTGTCTCAATACCCATTTATAATTGATGCACACCTTTCAAACATATTAAGTGAAGTGACTGCTGTGTTTACAGATAAAGATGCTAATGTACGATTAGCAGCAGTTCAACTTCTTCAATTCCTGGCCCCCAAAATACGAGCTGAACAAATTTCTCCATTTTTTCCTTTGGTAAGTGCCCATCTCTCTAGTGCCATGACTCACATTACTGAAGGAATTCAGGAGGACTCTCTAAAAGTTTTGGACATTCTGCTGGAACAGTACCCAGCCTTAATTACTGGCCGTAGCAGTATATTGCTTAAGAATTTTGTAGAACTTATTTCTCATCAGCAGCTGTCCAAAGGACTGGTAAATAGAGACAGATCCCAGTCCTGGATACTTTCTGTAAATCCTAATCGGAGACTCACTTCTCAGCAATGGAGGCTGAAAGTCTTAGTGAGACTCAGTAAATTCCTTCAGGCCTTGGCAGATGGATCCAGTAGGTTGAGAGAAAGTGAAGGACTTCAGGAACAAAAAGAAAATCCCCATGCCACTAGCAACTCCATTTTTATCAACTGGAAGGAACATGCCAACGACCAGCAGCACATCCAGGTTTATGAAAATGGGGGTTCACAGCCAAATGTCAGTTCACAGTTCAGGCTACGGTAAGAAGGATTTCAGTTATGTCCACACTCAGTTTTCCTATATTGAATTTTAACTGCTCACCATTGATGGCTAATTGTGGGAAGACATGCAGTTGTCTTTTATGGTTTTCATGTAGTTACTCATGATTTGATTTTCTTTACTGATGGGAGGAGTCATCTGAAAGTATTAATTTATTCATTTCTTGCAAAGCCTAATGAGAAATAAAACTTGATAGTCTCTTGGCTTTGTCATCTTAGAACTTTATTTTCTTACTAGCCTTGATCAATGTAATTATCAATTCAGGGAACTTCATTTTACTGGTACTTTACATTTAAGATTTAAATTAAACCGGGAATAACATTTTTTAATCATTTTTATTTTTCATACCTTTCCTTATTAGGTACCTGGTTGGAGGACTAGGCAGTGTGGATGAAGGCCTGTCATCTACTGAAAACTTGAAAGGATTTATTGAGATAATAATTCCATTGCTAATTGAATGCTGGATTGAAGCTGTGCCTCCACAACTAGCTGCTTCTGTTGGAAATGGTATAGAACGAGAACCTCTGCAGGTTATGCAGCAAGTTCTTAATATTATCTCCCTTCTGTGGAAACTCTCTAAACAACATGATGAAACTCATAAATTGGTGAGAACAGGTTCTTTATTTTCTAACTAATGCCTTTTATCATAAATGGGCAGATTAGAAATATATACATTGGTACTAATTGATTATGCATTTTCCAGAAAATTCCAGTGGTGTAACTATAAGCTTGTTCCTTAATTTTAGCCCCAAAATGCAAGTTAAGATAGTTTGTGAGATTATCCTGTGAAATTTATTTATTAAAAATTTTTTTTAATGTTTACTTAGTTTTGAGAGAGACAGAGCATGAGTTGGGTAGGGCAGAGAGAGAGGGAAACACAGAATCTGAAGCTAGCTCCAGGCCCTGAGCTGTCTGCACAGAGCCTGAGGTGGGGCTCGAATCCATGAACCGTGAGATCATGACTTGAGCCAAAGTTGGACACCCCACCAGCTGAGCCACCCAGGTGCCCCTGTTTGTTTATTTAAGAGAACACAAGTGGGAGAGAGGGACAGAGGGGGGCAGAGAGGGAGAGGGAGGGAGGGAGAGAATCTTAAATAGGCTCTGTGCTTAGTTCGATCCTGTGACGCTGGGATCCTGACCTGAGCCAAAATCAAGAGGCAAGATGTTCAACTCACTGAGTCACCCATGTGCCCCACTCTGAATATTTTTTAATTTGTTTAAGTGAAATGCATAACTTAATAAGTTTATTTTCATTTGCTTTTATTAGATGTAATCACATCTAATTGTATTGTTTATGGCAGATTGATTATGTAGGAACATTTCAGTTTCTGGAGGCCTCTTAGAGGATTAAAAAAGTTGCTTATTAAGGAGTTCCTTCAAGTGTATGCCACATTGTCAATTTTAGCAGAAATGGACCACAGTGAAGATCTTACAACTAACCCAGAGTTGTTTTTCAGCTACTGTGATTTAGAGAAGAAATTGCTTACAGAGTGATTAGTGCATCCTGTTTTTTTTCTCTTGATAAGATATATAAGATCAGAAAACATTTCAAAAAGTCATCTTTCATTGTAGGTAAGGTGTAGTTATAGATACGGCATGAGTGAAATTAACCTAAATTCTAAGTTGTATAGTAGTTTTTTACTAGAAAAGCGGATAGTAAAGACATGTTTCGTGATGATTCAATTTATCTGCTGTTTGGGGGAAGAATTGAATTTTGGGCAGCCCTTTTGAAGTTCTGTGGTATAGAGAATATAATATATAGTCTGTGGTGCAAGTAAAGAAGAACAAAATCTAAGATTAATTTGTAGGTATTAAATTAATATCATACCACACTTAAAGGGCAGCTGCAGGAACAGTACTTTAAAGTCTGAAGTATCTGGTTTATAGAATTTCTGCAAGGATTTTTGACCGAGCAGGTGTGAATCCTTGAAGTTGCCTACATGTGTACATAACTGACAAGGCAGTTTTTTGGTTTTGTTTAATTTTTATTTCAAGCTGAAATTTAGAATGAGTTAGTAGACTACATACAATAAGATGAAGGATAAACTAAAAATAGTATTTGATCTTGAAAAGTATTGTGGAATCATACTAAGGTGTGTGTTTCTTTTAAGAGCTTGCTCTAGCGCTATTAACCCGTTACCCATCATTGCAGGGTTGTAATATGTATTGCTTTTTCAAATAGGATGGCATTTTATTGACTACAGTTTAGAGCTTGTCTCATGATTCATTGCATACATTGTCAAGAAATTGATTAGGGTTGGGGGTAGAGTGTATAATATGAAAGCAAAGCTTACTGTCCTTTATAGCAATTAACCTATGATGTAAGCTAGTGACTAATGCATACACATTTTTGGAAAAGTATATGTTATATGCATTTTTGAATGGATTCATTTGAAGCTGGGATAGAAAGTAAAAGTAACAATATCAACATAAACCTTAAGTACCAGTCATTCCTTTATTTTTAGAAAACTAATTACTAAAAATTGCAAGCATTTTGATGTTTGGTGATACACAGGCACTAATTGTTATTCCTTTAGTAATAGTGTTTGTAACTAGATAGAATGGTTGGACCAAATGCAATTCATTAATTATGCTAGTATTATGCACTGTCATTCAGATACCACTGTCAGAGGATCTAAACACTGCCTTAATTTTATGGATATTTAAAGTTGTATGCATTAAAGCTATTCTGTGCTATTATAATATGACTATTAACAGTTAACGTAGGACACTAAGTTCAGAAGACTGTTTTGCATACACTGTTGAACACTACATAGAATACTAAACTGGGATACTGTTTAAAACTCACATAAATTGAAGAAGCTTTAATTAAAATAGAAATAGAATTTAAAAGCATACACTGGTAGAATTCTCCAATTTACCTTGACAAGTTGGTTATGTTGACTGGTAATAACTGGATAAGGTAAGATCCATTATTTTATTTTGTTAAAAAAATTTTTTTTGATGTTTATTTTTGAGAGACAGAGCATGAGTGGGAGAGGGGCAAAGAGAGGGGTAGGGGCAGAGAGACAGGGAAACACAGAATCTGAAAGCAGGCTTCAGGCTCTGAGCTTTCACCACAGAGCCTGACATGGGGCTTGAGTCCATGAACCACAAGATTGTGACCTGAGCTGAAGTCGGACAGTTAACTGACTAAGCTACCCAGGCGCCCCAAGACTCATTATTTTAGAGACAAAGTATAAATATGTATGTGAGCTATATAAGATGACATTAAAATGCATTAGTCAACTAATTTTTATGATTATGATTCCTGTATTTTTTAATTTTAATTTTTTAATTTTTAATCGTTATTTTTAAATTTGCATTCAAGTTAGCATATAGTACAACAGTGATTTCAGGAGTAGAGTCCTTAATGCCCCTTACCCAGTTAGCCCTTCCCCCTTCCCACAACTCCTCTAGCAACCCTGTTTGTTTTTCATATTTAAGAGTCTCTTATGTTTTGTCCCCCTCCCTGTTTTTATTATTTTTTCTTCCCTTCCCTTCCGTTCATCTGTTTTGTATCTTAAAGTTCTCATATGAGTGAAGTCATATGATAATTGTCTTTCCCTGGCTAATTTTGCTTAGTATAATACCCTTTAGTTCATCTGTGTAGTTACAAATAGCAAGATTTCATTCCTTTTGATGGCTGAGTAATACTCCAGTGTGTGTGTGTGTGTATACATGCACCACATTTTTTTAATCCATTCATCCATCAGTGGACATTTGGGCTCTTTCCATACTTTGGTTATTGTTGATACTGCTGCTATAAACAGTATTTTTTTTTTTTTTTTTTTTTTTACCATTCTCACTGTTTCTATCACTGACCTTCAGTTATAGCTTAGTAGCTAAGATATTGGATGACCTATAAGAGCTCAAACTTTAAAGGATGGGTGAAATGGAATTCCTTGGCCTTAAATGCAGATTGTTTCCCACAACCTAAATTGTAGCTCTTTTCTATCAGAAAATGTATAGGTCTTCTGGAACACCTGGATGGTTCCATTGGTTGAGCATCCGACTCTTAATTTTGGCTCAGGTCACGATCCTAGGTTCATGGGATTGAGCCCAGTGTCGGGCTCCATACTGAGTATGGAGCCTGCTGAAGAGCCTCTCTCTTTCCCTCTGCCCTTCTACCCTGCTTGCGCGTGCACTGGCTTGCTCTCTAAAATTAAAAAAAGCAAAAACCAAAACAGGGGCGCACTAGGGTGGCTCAGTTGGTTGAGCATCCGACTGTGGCTCAGGTCATGATCTCATGGTTCATGGGTTTGAGCCCCATGTCAGGCTTTGTGCTGACAGCTCAGAGCCTGGAGCCTACTTTGGATTCCCTGTCTTCTTGTCTCTCTGCCCCTCCCCCACTCACACCCTGACTCTTTTTCAAAAGTAAACATTAAAAAAACATTTAAAAGAATACTTAACCCGGCAGGGGAGATATCATGATCACGAAGGTGGTTTTCCCAGGGCGAGGCTTATCCATTGCACTCAGGATGTGCTGACTCCTGCGATTTCCCCAATGTGGGAAACTTGACTGCATAATTTGTGGTAGTGAGGGACTGTGTTTGCATTTTCCCCTGTAAAAATAAAAAATAAAAAAATGTATAGGTCTTCTATTGTTAAATTGGCATCTAGATTAAGTGCAGTCTTAGGACATGTGTTTGCTTTTTAGGTTTTGCTAAATGTATTTATTTGCTGCACACTTGAGAAACTTCATTTTCATCTAAGTTTTATTGTTTACTTATTTAAAGTTTATTTAGAGTGTGCACACATGCATAAACAGAGAAAGGGCAGAGAGAGAGGAAGAGAAAGAATCCCAAGTAGACTCCATGCTCAGCATGGAGCCTGACATCATGCTTAAATTCATGACTGTGAGCATGTCCTGAGCTGAAATCAAGAGTCAGACACTCAACCAACTGAGCCACCCCAGCACCCCTTACCTTTGTAGTTTAATACCTGCTACTTTTAGTTTATATACTTCACTGCCTATGTCTTTTTTTCCCTTGAGGATTGGAATTTGTACAATGCAATGCAATCATGCATCAGGATTTGTTGAACATCTATAAATATGGCTATTTAAGTTAGTTAAAATTCAGTTTCTTAGTCATACTAGCACATTTCAGGGGCTCAATAGCTATGTGTGTCTAGTGCCTGTGGTATTAAACAACAAAGATGAATAATAATTCCATCATTGTAGAAAGGTCTGTTGAATAATGTTGCTGTACAGTCTCAGGTGGTGTTCTAGGCTCAGGGAATATAGAGATGAACATGACTGACAAGGTTGCTTGCCCTCACAGTACTTACCTTCTGGTGGGATTGATGGATGGTAAACAAATCTATAATGTCAATACTAAGAAGAAAGATGAAAGTAAAGCAGGGTAAAGAGAGAACATGTGCTGGAACAGAGTGAGTGGGAGCTTTATTTCTATTACTACTACTATTATTATTGTAATTATAAACGTTACTTATTTATTTTGAGAGGGAGAGAAAGAATCCTAAGCAGGCTATTCACTGTCAACATAGAGCCCGATGCAGGGCTCGAACTCATGAACTGTGAGATTGTGACCTGAGCTGAAATCAAGAGTTGGAAGCTTAAGCAAGTGAGCCACCCAAGCACCCCAGGGGAGAGCTGTTTTAAATAGATGATCAGGAAATGCTTTCATGACTTTTAAATGTCACTGAATAAATTAAGGGAGCAAGTCTTAATAAAGACCTGTGGGAAGAACCTTCTAGCCATAGAGAAGCCCCTGAAGTGAGAACAAATTTGACACATTTGAGGAATGGTAGGAAAGCCTGTGCAAGTGAGGTACTAGGAGAATGGTAGAAGATGAGGGGAGAAAAGTGACAGTGTCCAGATAATGTGGCACCCTATTGTCCATGGTAAGAAGTTTGGATTTTAACCTGAGTATGGTGGAAAGACATTGGAGAGTTTTCAACAGGGGAAGTGGCATGATCTGAGTTATGTTTATTTAACTTTAATGTGATTAATTGGCACATAGAACACTAGTAAACTCCCCTGTGATCAGCACCCAGCTCTAGCAAAACTTGAACACCATCCATGCTATGAATGATCAGTCTTGCCTTACACACTTATTCCCGTTCTTCCTTCCCATGTTATTTGGAAGCATGATTTATGTTTTAAAAGATCACCCTGGCTGCTATGCAGAGAATTGACTTTTGAGGAGGGCAAGAGGAAAAGTAGGGAGACCAGTTGGGAGGCTGTTGCAGTAATCTAGGTAAGAATGGTGGATTAGAATAGAATGATGGCTGGTGTTGACGTGTGAAGAGGAGCAGCTGGATTCTGATAAGGCTGGCAGGACTGCTGATGTGTATAGTGAAGGAAAGAGGAGCAAGGATGATGCCTGTGTTATGGTCCAAATGACAATGTGACTCCTGGTGGGGAGATCGGTTTATTCATGTTAAATTTAATATGCCTGTTAGAAGTTCAAGAAGACATGTTGAGTATACAATTATAAATTAGCACAAAGAGAAGAATCCAGTAAAGGCACTAAGGAGCTGTAGGGTGACTGGCTATTTTAAACACCTTAAGTCCCACATGCCAAGAAACCTTTCAGTCACTGGCAAAATGGAATGGTTGGTTCTCTGGATAGGAGAAAATAAGAGTGCTGTAATCTGGAAAAAGTGTTTCAGGCAGGAGAGAAAGATTGACAAATACTGCAAGAATTTTAGAGAATTGCATTGCTCTTTGACAAAAATCTTTAATAGGAAATAATAGAATTGCTGGGAAATAGAGTTGTGTAATGGAACACTAGTGAGAAGACCTTCTGGTATATTTTACAAATATTGCACTAGTGGTTCAAATTCAGAATTTTGTTCTTAATTACTTTCTCCCTTTTTCTTTTAAATAATAGATAAAATGCAAGTAATGATAATTAAGCATTAAAAAGAACTATGGGTGAGAATTGAATGCCTAATACTTTATTTTGATTATTAAAATTTATATCTTTTATCACAAGCAAACTGTATTATAATGGTTATATATGGTTGAATATTAATAAGTGATCACATTTCTGCTTAAAGTTTTATTGGTTGTTTTAAATGATTGTTTCTTGTAGATTTTCTAATCTTTACTTATTTTAATAGGAGTCATGGCTTCGAAAGAATTATCTTATTGATTTCAAACACCATTTTATGAGTCATTTTCCATATGCCTTAAAAGAAATAACCAAGCACAAAAGGAAAGAGACAAATAAAAGGTATTGTGATTCTTTCCACTGTATAGACTTGAAAAGCTTTTTAACCTGAAATTACCAGAAGATAATTAGCCTTAAACTGTAACTTTGTAAACCGTGAAGGGTTTATATCTAAATTTTGTGAGATAAAAGTAGAAGTAGTGTGGCTGATCTTGAACAAATAAGTCACTTTAAGTCTTGAGACTTCCGTTTCTTTTAATTTTTAAAAATCTAAAGTGAATATTTTTCACAGAGTGAGTATCAAGTTATATGAATAAGAATTTAATAAAATTTGTTGAGGGGTGATTTATTTGGGAGAGAGGTACTAAATGGTCTCTAAACTAGAAAATATCTTAAGGGTCAGCTAGTTCTGTCATTTATATATGAGGAAACTGGTAATGAAATTAATATCAGTCTCAGGAAGAAGAATAATTGGAGAAAAATAGCTTTCTAAAACAGAAAGGTTTATGGATTAGAAGATGGAGTTTAAAATTGTAAGCCTGAAAACTGTTTAAAATGTTCATCTCAAGTGAGAGCAAGTAAATGTAAAAACAAGTTATCTAATAAAATTTGAGAAGCAGGTACAAGCTAGAACGCCAGAAGTGGCAATTCCCCAAATGAGTAAATTCCTGAAGGGGTCTTAGTGTGTCAGATGATTGTTAAATTTATCAAAGCGAAGAAACTACCTGGAGAATCAGTGAGACTCTTTGAGCAGGGTTTAGAGGATATGCTTAAAAGGGACAAGGCTGTGGGAGGCAGATAAGCTTTTGATTTCTTGATTAAATATTTTGGTTGCTTACTATAAACAAGGTACCATAATAGAGATCATCAGTTGTCTCGTTGTTCTAAGCAATTCATAAAGTTGTTTAAATCAGTCAAATCAAAACATAAAATTGGTAAAAGAGTATGTCAGGGAAGAGTCAAGAGACAAACCACAGTAGAGATTTTAACAGCATTTTAAAAAAAAGTTTATTTTGAGAGAGAGTTTGTGCGCATGTATGCACAAACGGGGGAGGGGCAGAGAGAGGGGGACAGAGGATCCAAAGCAGGCTGTGTGCTGACAGCAGTGAGACTGCTATGAGGCTCTAACTCAGGAACCGTGAGATCATGACCTAAGCCAAAGTCAGACGTTCAACTGACTGAGCCACCCAGGTGCCCCAAAGAACTGAAAAGGCAAAAGGAAACATAATATGGAGATAGCAACTCAGGAAAGTAGCTACTATCTCTAGAAGTGGGAGGAAAAAGAGAAGAGAGCAAGAAGGTCGGAGGAAATGCTTTGTGGCACCAGAACTATGACCCCTGGGAAAGTGGTTTGCTTTCATTGTGCAAGAATGTTTTTGCCGCCTGAAGAGGGTCCTCGAGCTGGGGCCCAAAACTTTCCTAAGGAAAAGAAGGCTGGTGCTTCTTCGGGTAGCGATGATGCTGGTTTTGTGTCACAAAAACTGCAAACTGGATTCAGCTGTGGCTACTAGAATAAACTGCTGCTGGCGTAAGGAAGAGTTGTTGAGTTGAATTGGCAGCAAAAGGGAACAAAAACAGGACTAGGAAGCAAACAGAACACTCTCCCATCATCCTCCTAAAGCTTTCTGGTCTCTTGCTAGTATCCCTTTATTGACAGAGCTTATAACAAGAAGCCAGCTGCAAAGGAAAAATGTGGCCTAGAGTCCCAGCTCTAGGATGACAAAACAGAGTGTAGATGCGTGGGTTTGAAGCTTAGAAACAATAATGCAGTAACCGGAAGGAGGAAAACGTAATCGTATGTAACAGAAGGCAGTTTATGTAAGGGGAATTATATAATTAACAAGTGCTATAGGAATTTATAGGAAGAGAAAGATCCTTTCTTTGATGATGAACAGATAAAGCTATATTGAAAAGTAGTATTTGAACATTGATAAGACTTCAGCAGGCAGAAATGAAGCAAGGGATGAGAAATTATACTAATTAGAGGAGGTAGCATGTAAGAAAACTATAGGATTAGGTAGTGGAGAGCATGGGACAGATCTGGATCAAATCTGGTTTCTGCCATTCACTAGCCTTGATGCTGAGAGATGTTCCTTGTCTGTGGAGATCAGTGCCAAAAGGTCAAGGCTGAAAGATAAATGAAGACTTTTGGTTAGATCAAAACTATGTTTTTGAAAGATTAATGAATTTCTGGAGTTGGAGGGGACAGACAGTCAAATAGGTAGCTACTTTCTTGATAAGGTATTAGGTTCCCCACTTCCCACCCCTCAAGAAACTATTTCTTAATAGAGCAAAACTTAAATCTGGTCCACAGATAAGCTTCAGAAAGTCCTAGAACTCTTGAACAGTTTTATGTGTATGTATTTTTTCTGATAAGAGCTTCCATACATAATTTTCATCAAAATGAGATTAAGTAGTGGTTAGGAAGTTTGGAATTTAGTAGACTATTAAATGTAAGTAAATTATCCAGGAGTGTGTGGGTGTGCTGTCATCATTCAGAACATGTGTTGAACGCTTAACATGGGTAAGACACTGTACTATGTGCCGAGCATTTTGGGGTAGAGGTGATGCTTTGGAGTACAATCTAATGGGGGAGATGTTTATTTCTGATTGTTTAATCTGTGACCAACTGTGATAAAGGTAAAAAGAAATTTTTTTTTTTTACATTTATTTATTTTTGAGAGAGAGAGAGAAACAGAGCAAAAGTGGGGGAGGCCAGAGAGAGAATGAGACACAATCTGAAGAAGGCTCCAGGCTCTGAGCTGTCAGCACAGACCCTGATGCAGGACTGAACTCACAATCTGTGAGATCATGACTGGAGCGAAGTCGGATGCTTAACCGACTCAGCTACTCAGATGCCTTTGTGATAAAGTTAATGAAGGAAGAGTTTAGGGTAATATGAGAGTATATAATGAGCTTGTCCTGAACTTTTAAGAGGGAGTAGAGTTATAGGGAAGGCTTCCCTGATGAAATGATTTGTACCAAGATATAAAAGGTAAAAAAGAGTTAATTTTATGAAGAAGTTGAGATGATGAAATTGTGGAATATTTTTTTAAGATTTTATTTGCTTAAAAAATTTTTTTTGATAGCTATTTTTGAGAGACAGAGCATGAGCAGGGAGGAGCAGAGGGGGGGGGGAGATACAGAATCCGAGGCAGACCCCAGGCTCTGAGCTGTCAGTACAGAGCCCAGTACAGGGTTTGAACTCATGAACTGCCAGATCATGAGTTGAGCTGAAGTCAGAGCTTAACTGACTGAGCCACCCAGGTGCCCCCCAAATTGTGGAAATTTTAAAATTAAATTTTATTTCATCACAATAAGTGTACTCTTTAATCCCCATCCCTTATTTAACTGATTCCATTACCCAGCTCCCCACTGGTAACCATCAGTTCTCTGTCATTAAGAGTCTGTTTCTAGGTTTGTTTCTCTCCCTCTCTTTTTCATTTTTACTTTTTTGCTGCTGTTGTTTTTGTTGTTGCTCCTTTGTTTTTTGTATTTGCTCATAAGTTTTTCCACATGTGAGTGAGATCATATGGTATTTGTCTTTCTCTCACTTATTTTACTTAGCATTATCCTCTTCAGTTCTGTCCATGTTGTTGCAAATGACAAGATTTCATTCTTTTTTATGGCTAAATAATATTCCGTGTGTGTGTGTGTGTGTGTCTATGTATATGTACAATACCTTCTTTATCCTTTCATCTTTAAATGGACACTTGGACTGCTTCCATAGTTTGGCTATTATAAATAATGCTGCAGTAAACATATGGGTGCATGTATCCCTTTGAATTAGTGGTTTTGTATTTTTGAGGTAAATACCCAGGAGTATGATTCCTGGATCATAGGGTAGTTCTATTTTTAATTTTTTTTTTTAAGTAGGCTTCATACCCAGTGTGGAGCCCAGTGTGGGACTTGAACTCACAACCCCAAGATCAAGACCTGAGCTGAGATCAAGAGTCTGACACTGACTGAGCCACCCAGGCACCCTTATTTTTAGTTTTTTAAGGAACCTCCATACTGTTTTCCCCATTGGTTGTACCAATTTGCATTCCCACCAGTGGTGCATGAGTGTTCCTTTTTCTTCACATCCTTGTCAGCACTTGTGTCTTCTGTTTTTGATTTTAGCCATTCTGATAGTTGTGAAGCGATACCACATTGTAGTTTTGATTTGCATTTCCTTGTTCATGAGTGATGAGCATCTTTTCATGTGTCTGTTGGCCATTGGCTCTCTGTATGTCTTCTTTGGAGAGATGTCAGTTCATACCTTCTCATTTTAAATTGGATTATTTGTTTTTAAGGTATTGAGTTGTATCAGTCTTTTATATATTTTAGCTACTAACCCTTTATTGAATGTCATTTGCAAATGTCTTCTCCCATTATGTAGATTGCTATTTAGTTTTGTTGATTGTTACCATTCTGTGCAGAAGTTTTTTATTTTGATGTAGTCCCAGTAGTTTACTTTTGCTTTTATTTCACTTGTCTCAGGAGAACTATCTAGAAAAATGTTGCTAAGGCCAGTGTCAGATTATTGCCTGTGCTCTTGTCAAGGATTTTTATGGTATCAGGTCTCACATAGGTCTTGAATACATTTTGAATTTGTTTTTGTATGTGGTATGAGGAAGTTCTCAAGTTTCATTCTTTTTGCATGTAGCTATCCAGTTTTCTCAATACCATTTGTTGAGGAGATGTTTTTTTCCATTGTATATTCATTTCTCTTCTGTCCAAGATTAATTGACCATATAATTGTGAGTTTATTTCTGGACTTTCTATCCTACCCGTCGGAACTGCATGTCTGTGCCAGTACCATATGTTTTAGTTACCACTGCTTTGTAATAAAACTGGAAATCTGGAATTGTTGTGATATTCCAGTTTTGTTTTTCTTGATCGATTTGGCTATTCAAGGGGTTTTGTAGCTCTGTACACATTTTAGGATTGTTCTGTGAAAAATGCTTTTGGCATTTTGATAGGGGTTGCATTAAATGTATAGGTTGCTTTGGGTAATACAGACATTTTAACAATATTTGTTCTTCCAACCCGTGAGCATGGAATGTTTTTCCATTTCTTTGTGTCATCATTTTCTTTCATCAGGTTTAAAAAAAATTTTCAGAGTGTAGGTCTTTCACCTCTGGTTAAGTTTATTACTAGATCTTTTACTGTTTTTGGTGCAGTTGTAAATGGGATTGTCTTAGTTTCACTTTTTGCTTGTTCCATTATTAGTGTATAAGAATGCAACAGATTTTTGTACGTTGATTTTGTGTCCTGTGACTTTACTGAATTTATCAGTTCTAGTATTTTGGTGGAGAATTTTGTGTTTTCTGTGTGTACTATCATGTCATTTGTAAATAGAATTTTACTTCTTCCTTACCAATTTGGATGTCTTTTTAAAAATTTCTTTATGTTGTCTAATTGCTATGTCTAGTACTTCCAGTGCTATGTTGAATAAAAGTGGTGACAGTGGACATTCTTGTCTTGTTCCTGACCTCAAGGGAAAAGCTCTCAGGTTTTCTACCATTGAGTAAAATGTTGGCTCTGGGTTTTATTATTTTGAGCTATGTTCCTTCTAGACCTGCTCTGCAAAGGGTTTTTATCATGAATGGATGTAGTACTTTGTCAGATGCTTTTTCTGCATCTGTTGAAATGATCATATATATGGTTTGTATTCCTTCTCTTACTGATGTAATGTGTGACGTTCATTGTTTTGCAAATTTTTTTTGATGTTTATTTTTGAGAGAGACAGAGCATGAGTTGGGAAGGGGCAGAGAGAGAGAGGGAGACACAGAACCCAAAGCAGGCTCAAACCCATGAATCATGAGTTCATGACCTGAGCTGAAGTTTGGCACTTAAACTGACTGAGCCACCCAGGTGCCCTGATTGTTTTGCAAATGTTAAACTGCCTTTGCATCCTGGAAGTAAATCTCACTTGATCATAGTATATGCTTTTTAAATATTTTTTTATTTGATTTGCTAATATTTTGTTGAGGATATTTGCATCTGTAAGAGATACTGGCATATATATATATACGTATATATATTATATACGTATATATACATATATTATATATGTATATATATGTATATAATGTGTATATACGTATATATATTATATATATGTATATAATATATATATATTATATTTTTTGGCTTTATCTGGTTTTGAGATCAGGGTAATATTGGCCTTATTGAATGAATTGGAAATTTACCTTTTGTATTTTTTGGAATAGTTTTGAGAAAGAGTATTAACTCTTCTTTAAATGTTTGCTAGAATCTGCCTTTGAAGCCATCTGGTCCTAGACTTTTGTTTGTTGGGAGTTTTTGGATTACTGATTGAATTCCATTGCTGGTAATTGGTTTGATCAGATTTTCTTTCTTCCTGCTTTAGTTTTGGTAGGTTATATTTCTAGGAATTTATCCATTTCTTCTAAGTTGTCCAGTTTGTTGGCATATATGTTTTCATAATAATTCTGTTACAGCTGTTTGTATTTCCAGGGTGTTGGTTGTTATTTCTCCTTTTTTAAAATAATTGTATTTGGGTCTTCTCTCTCTCTCTCTTTTGATGAGTCTTGCTAGAGGTTTATCAGTTTTTGTTGATTTTTTTCGAAGAGCCAGTTCCTGGTTTCATACATGTGTTCTTTATTTTCTAAATTTCTATATCATTTATTTTCTGCTCTAATCTTTATTTCTTCATATTTTTTTTCCTTTTGATGGCTTTGGGTTATGTTCTTCTTGTGGCTTCTTTAGGTGTAAGGTTAGTTTGCTTATTTGAGGTTTTTCTTCTTGAGGTAGACCTGTGTTGCTATAACTTTTTTTTTTTTTTTAATTTTTTAAAACCTAAAAAAATTTTTTTTTAATGTTTCTTTTTTGAGAGAGAGACACAGGAGCATGAGCAGGGGAAGGGACAGAGAGAGAGGGCAGCACAGAATCTGAAGCAGGCTCCAGGCTCCAGGCTGTCAGCACAGAACCCTGCGTGGGGGTTGAACCCACGAACCATGAGATCTTGACCTGAGCTGAAGTGGGATGCTTAACCGACTGAGCCATCCAGGCGCCCCTATATAAACTTCTTTCTTAAAACCAGTTTTTGCTACATTCCAAAGATTTTGGATTGTTTTTTCATTTTCATGTAATTTTTGATGTCCTCTGATTTCTTGGTTGACCGGTTCATTGTTTAACAGCATGTTATTATAATTTTAAAAATAAATTTGTTCCTTTTTTTTTTTAAGTGTTTATTCTTGAGAGAGAGATTGAGCATGAGTGGGTAAGGGGCAGAATGAGAGGAAGACACGGAATCCAAAGCAGGCTCTAGTCTCTCAGCTGTCAGCACAGAGCCCAATGTGGGGCTTGAACCCACGAACTGTGAGATCATGACCTGAACTGAAGTGGGACACTTACTTAACTGACTGAGCCACCCAGGCGCCCCTAACAGCATGATATTGACCTCCATGTAATTGTGCTCTTTTCAGATTTTTTTCTTGTGGTTCAGTAATAGTTTCATAGCATTGTGGTCAGAAAAGATGTACATAGAACTTTGATTTTTTTTTTTTAATTTGTTGAGACTTGTTTTGTGGCCTAATATGTGGTCTGTTCTGGAAAATGTTCTGTGTGGACTTAGAAAAAAATGTGTATTCTGCTGTTTTAAGATAGAATGTTCAGAATATGTTAAATCCATCTGGTGTAGGGTTTCATTCAAAGCCACTACTTCCTTATTGATTTTCTGTTTGGATGACCTGTCCATTGATGTAAGTGGGCTTTTTTTTTTTTTTAATTTATTTTTGAGAGACAGAGACAGCACACTAGTGGGGGAGGGGCAGAGAGAGGGGGAGACACAGAATCTGAAGCAGGCTCCAAGCTCTGAGCCGTTAGCAGAGCCTGACACGGGGCTCGAACCCATGAACCATGAGATGATGACCTGAGCTGAAGTCGGACACTTAACCGACTGAGCCACCCAGGTGCCCCATAAGTGCTTTTAAAGTCCCTTATTATTATTGTATTACTATCAGTTATTTCTTTTATGCTTGTTATTAATTGTTTTACGTATTTGGGTGCTCCCATGTTGGGTGTGTAGATACTTATAATTTTTATATCCTCTTGTTGGATTGCTCCCTTTATTATTACATTTTTTTGTCTCTTGTTATAGTCTTTGTTTTAAAGTCTGTTTTGTTCAGTATAAGTATTGCTACCTTGGTTTTCTTTTGACATCCATTTGCATGATAAATATTTCTTCATCCCTTTACTTTCAATCTATACATGTTTTTAGATCTGAAATGAGTCTTTTGTAGGCAGCAAATAGATGGGTCTTGTATTTTTAATCCACTCTGTCACCGTGTCTTTTGATTGGAGCATTTAGTCCATTTGCATTCAAAGTAATATTGAATAGATGTGTACTTTTTGCCATTTTGTTACTTGCTTTATGGTTGTTCCTGTAGATGTTCTCTGATCCTTTCTCTTCTCTTGCTCTCTTTCATGATTTGTTGCTTTCTTTAGTGATGTACTTGGATTCTTTTCTCTTTATTCTTTGCGTATCTATTGCTGATGTTTGATATTTGGTTATCATTCTTGCACATCTTCATATAGATAACAGTCTATATTAAGTTGATTATTGCTTAAGTTTATACCTGTTATTTACTCCTCTTCTTCCCATGTTGTAGGTATATGATTTCATATTTTATATCGTTCTATTTTATGAATCCCTCAACTGAATATTTACAAATATATTCTTTTTGCTTATGTGTTTTCTACTCTTTGTACTCTCACTTATGGTCTTCCTTCCCATTCAGGGCCCCCTTTAGTATTTTTTGTAGGGCTGGTTTAGTGGTCGAAAGCTCCTTTAGTTTTTCTCTCTAAGAAACTCTGTTTCTCCTATTCTGGATAGAGTATTCTTGGCCACAGATTTTTCCTTTTCAGCACATTGAATATATCCTGCTGTACTCCTTTCTGTAAAGTTTCTCCTGAAAAATCCACTGATAGCCCTGTAGGGTTTCACTTGTATGTAACTATCTTCCTTTCTCATTCTCCTTTTAAAATTTTGTCTTTATCACTACTTTCTGCCATTTTAATTACTATGTGTGTTGGTGTGGACGGCCCTGGTTTGAATTTTTTGGAGGAGGAAGAGGAGGGGGTTCTCTGTGCTTCCTGGATCTGGATCTCTGTTCTTTCCCCCAGTTAGGGAAGTTTTCAGCTATTATTTCTTCAAATTTTTTGCCCGCTTGTCTCCTCTTTTGAGCTCCCTATAATGCAGGTGTTATGCTGGATGGAGTCACTGAGTTCCCTAAGACTGTTCTCAATTTGCAGAAGTTTCTTTCCTCTTATTTGCTCAGCTTGTTTACCTTCCATTAATCTGTCTTCCAGGTCGTCCATTCATTCCTTTGCTTCATCTAGCTGATATTTATTCCATCCAGTGTGTTTTAAATTTCATTTTCTGTGTTTTAAAAAAAATTTTTTTATAGTTTATTTTTGAGACAGCACGAGTGGGGGAGGGGCAGAGAGAGGGGGAGACACAGGATCTGAAATTGGCTCCAGGCTTTGAGCTAGCTGTCAGCACAGAGCCTGATGTGGGGCTCGAACCCACGAACCGTGAGATCTGACCTGGACCGATGTCGGATGCTTAACCGACTGAGCCACCCAGGCACCGCCGTTTTCTCTCTTCTTGATCTCTGATTAATTCTTTTTAGTCTTTGTGTTGACAGTCTCACTGATGTCTTCCATCCAAGACATGGATGTCTTGTCAGTCAACAACATCTTTTCTCCAGTCCAACATCTTTTTTTTTTTTTCAAGTAAGCTTCACTGTCCATTGCCAAGTCCAGTATGGGGCTTGAACTCACGACCCTGAGATCAAGACCTGAGCAGAGATCTAGAGTCAGATGCTTAACCAGCTGACCCACTCAGGTGCCCCTCTCCTGTATCTTAAATTCTCTGTCAGGCATATTATATTTGTTTCACTTTGGTCTCTTGCTGTGGTTTGATCCTGGCCTTTCATTTGGGAGATGTTTGTCTCCTCATTTTGTCTGACTTCCTAAGTCTGTTTCTGTGTGTTAGGAAAGTCAGCTGTTTTCTTTTGCTCTTAACATAACAGTCTCATAAAGAAGAGGTCCTGTAGTGCCCTGCAGTGCAGTGTCCCCTGTTTGCCAAGGCATGGTGCTTTAAGAGAATGTCTCCTATGTGTTTTGTGTGGGCTCTCCTTTTGAGTCTTGGCCTCTTTTTCCTTCAGTGTAGTTTACGGAGGCTTTCTTTGCCTATTGTGTACAGTGTTTGGTCCTTGGCAGGGGTGGGACACTATTTATTTGTTTAAATGTTTATTTGTTTTAGAGAGAGAGAGAGTAGGGGAGGGGCAGAGAGAGACAGGAAGACAGAATCCAAAAGCAGGCTCCAGGCTCTGAGCTCTTAGCACAGAGCCCAACATGGGACCCTAACCCATGAACTGTGAGATAATGACAAGAGCCAAAGTTGGATGTTCAACCAGCTGAGCCAGCTAGGTGCCCCTGGGTGGGACACATTTTAATAAGGGGTGTAGTGGTCTGCTTGTGAAAGGAGACCTGCCCCTACTGCTGCCACAACTGAAGTCCTGCAAAACATGAGTGTCAGGAGATGTGCCATTGTGTCAGGCAGGAGGTGTGGCATTGGCAGAGTTAGTGTTGGGCTTCTTGGGGAAGGGCCTGTGACGCTAGGACTCAGGCCTACATGTGACTGGGAAGAACAAGTCTGCTGAATTGCCGTGGGTTGGTGGGGGCGTGTTGGATATGGTGGAGGGTGTGGGATGTTTTGGCAGGGGTGGGGTGTAAGGAGGCTTGGCAAATTAGGTTAGGAGTGGTAGCACTGGGGTGTTTCCCACTGTAGCACTGGTGGCTGTTTATAGTGAAGGGAGAAGGGGGAAATGACCCCTGCCAGGTCCTTAGTTCCTGGAGGGCTCTCCCTGTAGTCTCTGCCTGTGGGCCTCGCTTTGAGATGAGCAAATTGGCTTTGAGATGAACGGATCACAAATCACTCTCCCTCTTGCAGTTGCTGGATTCTATGCTGTATTTGCAGAGGCTGTTTGTCCTGCTTTCTTTTATCCCAGGAACTCTGCTTCCTAATGTCTTCTGGGCTTTCTCAGAGCCAAGTTAGCTGATTTTTTAAAAATTTCAGGCTTTAAGTCACGCTTGTTTTTGAGAATCAGAAAATTCAGCCCCTCTCATTTTCAAAGGCACATATTTCAGAGATTCATCCTCCCTGTTCAAGGGCTCCCCTATGTGAAAGTCTGTTTTCTGCCCTTCTCTATGCCACCATCTCCCTCTCCATTGGGTCAAACAGCTATGGTCCATTTTGCTTTCAGACTGTGTCCTTCCTATCTTCTTTAATATGTTCCCTTCCCTCCCTTTAGTTGTGGAATTTGTTCTGCCAATCTTTGGGTGGTTTCCTAGGTAATTTACACTGATGTGGGTGTTATTTAGTTGTATCTGTGGGAGGAGGCAAGCTTGGGGTCCTCCTACTCTGCCATTTTCCCAGCCAACTTTGCAGTTGTGGAATTTTTAGCAAAAATAGATTGGCAGTATAACCAGCTTATTCTTCATAAGATTCCCCAGGGATTCATTTTTAGGGATTCTGGGCTGCTCTTTTACTTTCGTAAGGAGCTGCATTGAATACTTAGCAGAAAACCTGTGGAGGGTAGCAAAAATTAAAGGTAGGGAAGACAGCATTGGCTTTGGCCACTGGTATTCATTATTTTTCATATAGCTCCGGTTAATTTTTTACCCGATGTCTAAATTTTTTTATCTTTGGTTCACATACAAAAGATAGTATTGATTTTTATTGTGATAAAATATACATAAAATGAAATTTGACCTTTTAAAAAAATATTTGTTTATTTTGAGAGAGACCACGCATGTGCAGGTCAGAGAGGGACAGGGAGAGAACGGGGCAGAGAATCCCAAGCAGGCTCTGTGCTGTGAGCACAGAGGCCCCTATGGGGCTTGATTTCATTAATTTTGAGATCATGACCTGAGCCAAAGTTGGACACTTAACCGGACTGAACCTCCTAGGTGCCCCTTTACGTTTTTAACTTAATCACTTTTATGTGTAGGGTTCAGTAATATTAAGTATATTTACAATGTTATGCAGCCATCACCATCACCATTTCGAGAAGTTTTCCCAGATTCAAAGTCTGTACCTGTTAAAAAAAAAAACAAAAACAAAAACAAAAAACTCACCGTTGTCCCCTACCACCAGCTCTTGGGAACCACTGCTCCACTTTTTGTCTCTAATTTGACTCTTCTAGCTATTTCATATAAGTAGAATCATAAAGTATTTTTCCTTTTGTGTCTGGTGTAATTTCACTTAGGATAATGTCTTCAGAGTTCATCTATATTGTAGCATGTACCAGTATTTCATACCTTGTTTAAGTAGATTTTATTTTTTGGAACAGTTTTAGTTTCATAGTAAAATTGAGCAGAAAGTACATACAGAACTGTCATGTACTCCTGCTTCCAGAACTGCATAGCCTTTCTTCCATCCTGAACCAGAGTTTTACGTTTGTTAGACTCTATGAACATACATCGACACACCTCAGATCCGTAGTTCACCTTAGGATTCCCTGCTGAGACTACAAATTCTGAGTTTGACAACTGTATAATGACGTGTCTCTGCCACATTAGTATCATATAGGATAGTTTCACTGCCCTAAAAATCCTGTTCTCTGCCTATTCATCCCTCCCCCATGTTTTTTTTTTAAGAGTTGATAGCTCTTTTTATGTTTATGTATGTATTTTTGAGAGAGAGAGAGAGCCAACGCTAGCTAGCGTGTGCAGGTGGGGGAGGGGTAGAGAGAGAGTGAGACACAGAATCTGAAGCATGCTCCAGGCTCCAAGCTGTCAGTGCAGGCGCAGCTCAAATCCAAGAGCCTAACCTAGTTGGGAGATCATGACCTGAGCTGTAGTCAGATGCTCAGTGAGCCACCCAAGCACCCTGATAGCTCTTTTTAGTGCTAATTAATGTTCTATTGTATGGGTAGGTCACAGTTTATGTATGCACTCCCCTACTTCCTGAAGGATCTTTTGGTTGCTTCCACGTTTTCCTTTTTAAGGCTAAATAATACTCCACTGTATGTATATACCATATTTTGTTTATCCATTCATCTGTTAATGGACATTTGTATGATTTCCACCTTTTGGTTACTGGGAATAATGCTGTTGTAAACATTGGTCTTCAAATATCCATTTGAGTTCCTGCTTTCAATTCTTTCATGTATATCAATGGATATAATTTTATCATTAAAAATACTGACGTTTTAAACATGCAATGTAGTCATCTTTAGGAAAATTTTTTTTTGCTCAGTGTATGAACCTATTTGGTGATTGTTTTAACAAGGTAGTTCTAATATGTACTGGGAACAGATACTATAATTGAACTAACATAAGTTCATTCCTTGGTGACTTATCGATATGCAGTGGTTACACAAAGGAAACTATTTGCTGTAAATAAGGAGATCGTGGGGAATAGCTTCCACATCCATGACTCCCTGAATATGGGTGAGTGAGTTCTTTTTATTTGGGGTTTAGGAAGACTATTCAGAAAAGGGAGCTTTGTCATTGCATGTACAGGCAGGCATAAATTTGTGCAAACATTTAGAAAACATGCCTGTACATGTATGCTGTGCCCCTCCTAGGATGGAGGTCTTAACATTACAATGAAGCAGTGGTAACCGTCTGACAAGGGGAAAAGGCTTGAGGCAAGCTCTGAAGATCTAAACTGGATGGGTTCTTGAGTTCCTTATCTCCAGTGAGAATTTGGAACCTTGCTTACTTTTGAAACAGCACTGGGAGTTTTATCACTGACTTATTGTCTCTGATATGGTTAGTTTATTTATTGGCGTGTTAGAGACTGTCAGATTTTGCATTCCTTTTGTTCCCTTAAAATCCTTAACTGCTGAAGTTTTTGCATTTCTTTGTACTTCCAGGAAGTTCTGTAAAAAGTGTGCTTAGGCTTAGTAGAACCAGCAGGGCACGGAAACTATCTAGGGGCCTAAAATGACTTCTCTTATGTCCTGAAAACTTTTCTTCTATTTGGGTCCCCAAATCTTTCTGTTCACAATGCAGCTAAGTCTTGTCTTTGGTCTACCAGTCAGCTTGTGAGAGCAGAAGTTCACTGCTGCCTGGAGTCGTCTACTAGTTGGGAAGATTTTCTAGTATGTTGGGAAAATTAGTTTATTTTTTGAGAGGGAGAGCTTTGATTTGGCAAGTTGTGATTAAGTGGCAGTTTGGTTGTTCAGAATTTATTGCAAAGGGTATTAGAAAAGATTGGTTTTCTGCTTATGGTAATGACATGTATTTTCTATGTTTATGGTCTTCATTTTTTTATATATCTGTTTCCATCTATCTGGGATAATTTAGGATCTGCTGGAGGTTATTTTTGTTTGTTTTCTCTAAAAATAATATATTTTTCATTTCTAAAGAGTGTTCTAGCAGATTTCTTCTTTGAGCACACTGACAATAAATAACACTTTACTGTCTGCAGATTTTCATTTCTGTTAAGAAATCAGCTATGAGTCTAACTGTTGATAATTTTAAAGCTTTCTATTCACACTCGCCTAGATTTTTCTTTTTGTTTTCTGCAGTTTCACAATGATGTATTCAGGTGGATTTAAAAAATTTTTTTTTTATATTCTCCTTGGGATTCAGTGAACTTCAATCTGAAGTCTTGAATCTCGAATGAAATATCTTTAACAGATCTGATAAATTCTCTTTAAAAAAATTGCTGCAGTCCCGTTTTTCTCCTTTCCTGTAACGACTGATTAAATATGTTAACATGTTAGGTCTACTTACTGACAAAGTTTTTTTAATAAATTTTTTTAATAGGTGTACTTTTCTCTTTCTCCTTTTTAAATTTTAGTTTTTTTTATTGGGGTGGGGGGGGCATAGAAAGAGGAAGAGAGAATCCCAAGCAGTCTCCACACTGTCAGCACAGAGCCTGACACGGGTTTTGAACTCCTGAACCATGAGTTCATGACCTGAGCCAAAATCAAGAGTTGGATGCTTAACCTACTGAGCCACCCAGGAGCCCTTATTTTAAAAAGTGAGGTATATTAAAGAAACCTAGTAAATATTAGTTCAGACTGTATATGAATGATTAAATTTTAGAAAAAGTTATTAGCAAATAGATTTCTTTGTGGAACCTTGAAGACAGAATATGACCCAGAGAAAGAGAGCAGCAGGAATTAAGTACTTAAAGAAGCAGAATTCAAAAGGAAGTTGACTTGCGGCTACATCTGTAGAAGAAATCTGAGCATCCTATAATGAAAATTGAGTAGCAGTGTCTGTTAAGCCCAAAAGAAAATATCACCTGAAAGAGTATAAAGTTTATTTGGTAAAAAGGAAATTTGGATGTATCGTATATAGAAAGTTTCCCCAACTAGTTTGTTTTAAAGTTCATTTTTATTTATTTTGAGAGAGAGAGAGCAAGTGGGATAGGGAAAGAGAGAGAGGGAGACAGAATCCCAACCAGGCTCTGTGTTGTCAGTGCAGAACCCAGCCTGATGCAGGGCTTGAACTCATGAACTGCAAGATCAAGACTGAAGTCAGATGCTTAACTGAGTCACCCAGGCACCCCTTCTAACTAGTTTAAATAAGGACTCCATTGAATATCCAGAATCTGAAATTCTTTTTTTGTTTTTCTTGTTTTTCAGAATCTGAAATTCTTAAGGGCAGGCATTACTTTGGGAGAACCTTAAGATAACAGATTAGGTTGGGAGTGGGAAAGAAGCTTACTGGGATATCCTGTAAACAGTAGAACATTGTTGCTGTTGTTATACAGCTTGTTATAATTAGCGGGCTTACTCTTATGTCATTTGCCTAAGACAGCAGTTCTCAAAGTGTAGTCTGTAATCTCTGGGGTCTACAAGGCCAGAACTATTTTCACAACTATATGATTAAGATGTTATTTGTCTTTTTGATTGTTCTGACATTTGCACTGATAATACAAAAGCAGTGGTGGGTCGGACTTCCAGTATCTTAGCATGAATTAGGGCAATGGCACCAACTGTACTAGTAAACCATTGAATA
Source organism: Hyaena hyaena (assembly GCF_003009895.1). Classification (NCBI taxonomy): domain Eukaryota; kingdom Metazoa; phylum Chordata; class Mammalia; order Carnivora; family Hyaenidae; genus Hyaena; species Hyaena hyaena. The sequence goes on from NW_024081210.1 coordinate 404,996, forward strand.
AAAATATTCTTCACCACCATGCACTCACTTAAAAATGTCCTTAATGAAGCAGTAAAAACTGCTAATTTTATTAAGTCCCGACCCTTGAGAACACATTTTTTTCATATTTAGTGTGGTAGAATGGGGGAAGCGTGTGTAAAGTAATTTGGATGCATACCACAGGATGATGATTGTCTCAGGGAAATACACTTTTGTGATGATTCTCAGGAGTATTTTCCTGTGATGGACATAATTTTCACTTGAAAGAATGACTACCAGGAGAACTATGGTTACTCAGACTTTGATATTTGGCAGTTATTTTCTCAAAATGAATAAAGAGCCTGTCAATTCCAAGAAAACAACTGGCAATATTTGTGCCAGTGACAAAATTTGAGCTTGTTTCTAACCAAAATTAGTATTTTGGAGAACCACCCTCATGCTTGATTAATAATTTTAGTGCCTTTAGCCTCTGTGACTCTTTGTAATCTGGTTCCATTTTACCTTTCCAGCTCATTTGCCATTCCTAGCCCTACATTTGATGTATCAGATTTCTTTTATTTCCCCTCCCATGTATTTGTGGTTCTTTATTACTGTGTCTTTGCTCAAGCTTGATCTAGGGTTAACCTTTTCCTTTAAAAAAGTATGAGAGATTTTTTACTTTAATTAACTTTCATTTTTCTAAACATGGAACTAAATAGGCTCTGCTGTTGAATATATTGTATTCTGAAATAGATATTTATATTATAAGCTGCAATTCTTTTTATTAAAGTATTTGATTTGAGGTTTTTTTGAAATATCTTTCCAAGTTTGAAAGAAATGTGTTTTATTTGGCTACAAAAAATGATTTTCACACGTATCATATAAGTTGATTCAGAACAGTGCTTATCTGGACCAGTCTCCTTATGTCACACATATGGAAATTTTGGCCAGGAGAAATTAATGATTATGTTGATGAGGTAGAAGTAGAATCAAATTCTGTGGCCTACATCCAAATCTAAGTATCTGTTTTTAAAAAATCTTCAAGCATGTTGGGGTTCTCAAGTCTTATCTCCAAATTGCATTTAGGATTACCAAGCTTTGTTACAAAGACCTTTCCCAACTTGGGTAATTAACTGAGCAAGATACACTGTAATGCATGTCTTATTAACAACTTTAATTCCATAAGGAATGGTTTATTAACAAAACAGTGGACTAAACCTTGTCTCCATACCAGTCTTGGCAGTTTCCTTTAGAAGGAAATATTTTTTGACCCCTTGATAGATTATTTTTAAGTATTCTAAGTGAAGCATAGTAGATAGACATAAGACGTTATAGATGTGTTTGTCTTTGTTTGTTTTTAGCATCAAGCATTGCACGATTCTCTCCAATAATGTAGATCATCTCTTATTGAATTTAACACTGTCTGATATCATGGTCTCCTTGGCAAATGCCTCGACTTTACAGAAGGATTCCAATTGGATAGAAATGATAAGGAAATTTGTGACAAAGACCCTTGAAGATGGCTTTAGGCTAAATAGTAAGCAGCTGAACAGATTGCTTGGAGTATCATGGAGATTAATGCAGATACAACCTAGTAGAGGTAGGTGTTATTCCTTTGTCCTAATTTAAGAGAGGAACTCTTATGCATGCTCTTAGGGTCTAGCTTTGAATTGATGACTTTGAAACATTTCGTGTAGTCCAGTTAATTACATTCCAAGGCCTAAAAGTAGCTAGTATAAAAAGGACTATCTTCTTGAACACCGAAATCCTTAACACTCAGGGCATCTTTTTCTCAAGTGAGTAGGTTTGCTCTGAAGCAATATGATAAAATTTCTAGTAGATTACAGACTGGAGTTAAAGGAGGTAGGTATTACTTTGGAAATGCCATTGAGCCTAATGATTAAAAAATATACTTTTCTGGTCTAGTTTGATTAGAAATTGAGCACTTTTTCTTTTTATCCATATAGAATGAATCCTGCCTGTCTCTACCTTCTAGCCTGAAGTTATATCACATTAAGTCCATTTTTAGTATGATTTACAAATTCTTTTCAATTAAAAACAAAGCTTTCCTGTTTGGTTCCCATCTTAGTCATCTTTCTAATACCTTGGTTTTTGTCATCATTACAAATAGGTTTGTTGTCCCTTACAAAAATTACATTGTATTCTCTGGTTGCACTCTGACTTTTATATTAAGTCATTACTGTAGGACCTCAGTGATAGTTATTAGTTTGTGACTAAGATCTGCTTTGTAATAGGATCAAAGTAAAGTGCTTCTGTGTTTTTCAAGGAATTTGGGAGTCCGTGAAAAAACATTTTTGATTAATATACAGTTGTTTTTGTTTTTAGAGGCTACAGAGTCTCTCATCAAGGCAGTTTATACATTGTATCAGCAGCGAGGCCTTCTCCTTCCAGTTCGGACTTTGTTACTAAAGTTTTTCAGTAAAATCTATCAAAAAGAAGAACTGAGATCTTACAGAGTCCGGTAAAGTTTCATTTATTTTATCTTTTTTTGTGGAGTTATTTTGTAGTCTGTGGCAATAAAGTAATAAAAATCTTTGGAGATGTTCATTCTTTTTATCTTGTTTGGTTGCATATAAGTAAGAAAAGATACAAAATTGTATATAGAAGCACGCATAGTAGTGCCAGTAATCTTTGTGTGACCACCAAGCAGATAAAAGCCTCTTTGAACTTATATTTCCACTTGTCCACTTAAAATTTACAATCAGTTGGGGTAACCTGTGGCAGCTTTTTTTTTTTTTTTTTCCCTTTCCGTAAAATCTGTGAAGGTTGAACCACTAGCCCTTAGTGGCATATTGGGGCATATGGTGTAAGAATGAGGACAATAGAAGATGAGAAGGTTTCGGGCTTTGTTTGATGCTATCGGGTGAGATGGACAGCACACAGAGTAGACTAAGGAATTAATTTTTTTTTTTTTTTTTTTTTTAATGTTTTATTTATTTCTAGGAGAGAGAGAGAGACAGCGTGAGCAGAGGAGGGTCAGAGAGAGAGGGAGACACAGACTGAAACAGGCTCCAGGCTCTGAGCTGGCAGTCAGCACAGAGCCCGACGCGGGGCTCGAACCCATGAACCGGGGGATCATGACCTAAGGGAAAGTCGGACGCTTAACCGACTAAGCCACCCAGGCGCCCCAGGAATTAATTTTTTGATATGGTGAATTAGAGGTATATTTTGGATAGTCAGGAAGATATGTTTAGGTGGAAGATAAGGATCGGGGATACCTGAGCACACATAGGTAGTTGTTGAAACATTTAATATGAGTCTTTAGTACAAGCTGGGTGCTTTTCATAATTTATGTAAATCTCACATTTCTACTTTGAGGTGTAGGTATTGTTACTTTCATTTTATAGGAGGAAATTGAAGCTTAGGTTAAATAAATTGATGAGTGTCCTATAATTAATGTGAAATAGAGCTGAGACTTAAGTTTAGGTCTGTATGACAGCAAAGGTCACTAAGGTCTTGGGGTACAGCAGAAGTGATTTCTGTTTCCTGAGTAAAGAGACATTGGAGCTTTAGCAACTATAAGTACAGTTGACCCTTGAACCATGCAGGGATTAGGCACACTGACACCCCCCCCCCCCCACTTTGGAGTCAGAAAACTGTGTGTAACTTTTGACTCCTTCAGAACTTAACTACTACTAATAGCCTAGTGTTGACTTGAAGCCTTACCGACAGTAGTTGATAAACACATATTTTATATGTTGTGCATATTATATATTGTATTCTTACAATAATACCTAACTTCTTAATGTTTTCAGTATTTCTAGGCTATGCAGTTTGTGAGGTTTTCACAAAAAATTTTCCATTTATTGAAAAAAAAAATGCATGTAAGTGGACCCACACAGTTCAAAACCATGTTGTTCAAAGGTCAGCTGTATACTGAACTAAAATAACACAGGTTTGAAACCATTTAGTGTGGGAGCACCCTACATTGAATGCATTAATTAGTATAAGAGCTAATACTGTAAGGATAAATAGTACAAAAAGAGCAATAGTAGTGTCTGTATTTTATGATAAAAATGCAATTTAGATAGTGCCCCAAATTGCATGATCTTTTTAAGTGAGTGGGTAAAACCCTGGAAAATGCTGTAGCTGAATAAATGATGCTGCTCATCTTGTAGACTGTAAAATGTTTAAATGAGTACATGTAGTGTTCTTGGTAGATAATATGTCACTCTGTGGTATATTCAAGTTAAACATTTTGTTTGTTTAAACTTATTTCGCTTGTCTTTGGAAATTATACTTTATTTTGTTCTTCCTTGGTGTTTCTTAGATATCGTAGTAAGGTGTTATCCCGTTGGCTGGCTGGTTTACCATTGCAACTTGCTCATCTTGGCTCCCGAAATCCTGAGCTCTCAACACAGCTTATTGATATCATCCATACTGCAGCAGCACGAGCAAATAAAGAATTACTAAAAAGTTTACAAGCTTCTGCTCTCCGAATTTATGGTAAGAGTTTAACTGTGTAGGTAACCATTAATCTACCCTGCATTAGGAAAGAAGTTTCTTTTTAAAAATTTTTTTTTGATGTTTGTTTATTTTTGAAGGAGAGAGAGTATGAGCAGGGGTGGGGTAGAGAGAGAGGGAGACACAGACTCTGAAGCAGGCTCTAGGCTCTGAGTTTTCAGTGCATAGCCTGATGCGGAGCTCAAACACACTAGCTGGGAGATCATGACCTGAGCCGAAGTTGGACGCTTAACCCACTGAGGCACCCGGGCGCCCCTAGAAAAGAAGTTTCTAAGTGGAGCTCTTTAGGTTTGCCTTTCCTTTAAATTATTATAAATTAGTTATATCATGGTTAACTTGCCAAAACAAAATATCAAACAGTAAATTCATTTTCAATAGTAAGTATTTTTTATTAGGATACTTTAAGAAAGTTAATGGTTGTATATGCTTCTTGGATTCTTAAATTGTCTTTTCAGCCGCATGCTGTTTATAAATTCAAAACTGATCAGGTATTTTTTAAAAGTTCTTTGAAGCTTTGGCAGCAAATTATTTAATCATAATGAATATTTTGTATGACTTCTATATATTTATACTTTTTTTCATTCTTGGAACTATTTTACACTTTAAGCAAAAATACCAATAAAAGCATACTGGGATGTATTACATAAATGCAATATATATTTATTGAGATGTAATTCACAAACCATAAAATTTGCCCTTTTATAATGTACATTTCAGTATCTTTAACATCTTCCCAAAGTTGTGCAGTCACCACTGATTACAGAGTATTTTTAGCACCCCGAAAAAGAAACTAAACCCATTAGTAGCCCTTCCCCAGCTCCTGGCAACCACTAATCTACTTTTCTATCTCTGTGGATTTGCCTGTTCTGGATATTTGTTATAAATGGAATTATATAATATAGTCTTTTGAATCTGGCTACTTGTACTTAATGTACTGTTGGCAGGATACATGCATATTGTAGTGTACATATATATTTACTTTTTTTTTAAATTGCTGAGTACTGGTATTCCATTGTATGAATTTATCACTTACATTTACCGATTCATCAAGTAATGGACATTTGGTTTGCTTCCACCCTTTTTGGGTTATATTTTTAAGTCTGTTTTTATTATTCAGTGTTGCTTATATATAGATGTCTTCTGCTTTAAATTAGGTTGATATTATAATCGTCATTGTTTAGCAGAAATGCTTGTTTTTGACTGTTTTACTTTGGTTCAATCCCTTTACCCCCATCAGAGTTGTTATTTCAGACATTGTCACTTGGATGTTGTATAATTATTACAGTGTTAAATAAATATATCTTTAAATAATTGTTTATTTTACTTTAGAAAATAGTTTAAGTCATACATATACTTTATGATAAAACTTTTATGTAGATGCTATATTGGAATTCAGTTTAGTACAGTAAAAAGTAAGCACTCAGTCTTCTTTACTAATTTAATCTCTGTATATCTTTTATAGTTGATTTTAATATGTGTTCTCTACCCCACTAGATCCACAAGAAGGCACTGTGGTGGTTCTTCCAGCAGAGTCTCAGCAGCTTTTGGTCCAGCTTGTATATTTTCTACCCAGTCTGCCTGCTGATTTACTTTCTCGGTTAAGTCGTTGCTGTATTATGGGAAGACTCAGTTCAAGTTTGGCTGCCATGCTTATCGGGATACTGCACATGAGGTAGCATCCTCAAGTGAGCTGTATTTTAAGTATATAGTCTTTTTTCTCATGCCTTTTACTGGCAGTGTGTAAATTACAGAAGGCTTGCACTGCTACTAAATTTATTTGCCTCATTTACTCTTAATGCAACATTTAAAACTGTTCATTGTATTATTGCTAGATAGAGTAAGTTCACTGGAGTAAGACGGTTTCAAGGTTTTTAGTGATTTGTATAGATAGAAGTTATCTATAATTTGTATAGATACGTATAAATTCTCAAAAGCTCGTAGTAAAGTGAGAGCACTGTGCTTAAAACCTTTGGTATTAATGGAATTGTGATACAGACCTCCTTTTCAGGGACTTCCAAATTTAATATAGCTGGCGAAATAAATATGTTTGTGGACTCAGATAAGGAATCAGTTGAAATCTCTGTGTATGTGTGTGTGTGTGTGTGTGTGTGTGTGTGTGTTTAAATGTACATAACATAAACATAAAGCTTACTTTATTACTAGACTTTATTTAGCTTGTTTGACAGGCTCCTCTTACCAGTATAAGACATATCTTGGAGTGTGATTCATAATTGATAACCTTTCCTTTTAGAAGAGAGCTATCTGCAATGTATTTATATGTGAAAATTCACTATTTTATTTCTTCTGTGTGCATGTGCATTAGAGACTTGGTCCTATCTTTATTGTAAGTATCTATTAGTTTCAGTGTTTTCTAAGGGGAAAAAATATCCTTGTCTAGTAAGCAGTTATTTAGCAGGCCTTTAAAAAAAATTAAATGTGATTTCTTTTTCTGTTACTGAAGTGGTTTTGTTTACTAACTTCCAGTAGAGGGCACTCTTTCCTTTGCTATAAGTGGTGAAGAATCTGTTTTTGCATTGACTTAAAATCACTTTTTGAACACTTCTTGAAACTGATTCTCTTTGGAAGCTATGTTTATATATTTATCAATATCAGTTATGATTCACTTAATAACTTTTGTCAAGGATGTTTTCAAAGTTTTCCTTTTTGTGGAGATTTGTTGTAACTTGAGAAAATAAGTTTACAAATAATAGTTGGGATTTATAATCACAAAATTAAAAGCATATTGTCATTGTAGTTAAAAGTTTACCAAGTTAAATTCTGTTTTTTAGCAGAGTCTGTTAGTAGACTTCACTCTCTGTAGATGTATTGTTCCCATTCAAATGAATCTTTTTAAAAAAACAATAAAAAATTATGACTTCTCAGGCCAGTGACATTATCGTTATATCACTTCCTAGATTCAGAATTTAACAGTAATATTTGTTTACCTCAGACATACACTGGGTTATTTCATATCTGGTTTTCTTTTCAAAATACTCCCTTCTCTCCTCAACTATGACTATATACAAGCCAGTTGCTCTTCATAATCTTCCACCTATACTATATTAATATCTCATCTATCTGGTGTACTTTTGTCAGATTAATTTTCCTGAAATATTCCTTTATTTATTTAAAAAAATTTTTTTTTAATGTTTTATTTATTTCTAGGAGAGAGAGAGAGAGAGACAGCGTGAGCAGGGGAGGGTCAGAGAGAGAGGGAGTCACAGACTGAAACAGGCTCCAGGCTCTGAGCTGGCAGTCAGCACAGAGCCGAGCCCGACGCGGGGCTCGAACCCATGAACCGTGAGATCATGACCTAAGCAAAAGTCGGATGCTTAACCGACTAAGCCACCCAGGCGCCCCTGAAATATTCCTTTAATACTGATTTTTGTCTGTTAACTAAGTGGATTGTGAGATCACGTTCAATTTAGGTTTTGTAGTTCTGACACCCTGTTTGTCTTTGTCAGAGTTAACCCCAAAGTATATTAGTTTGTTCATGTGTCAAAAACCCATCAGCTAAAAACTGTTGGTATTCATTTTTTAAAAAGTGCAATTAGAGTTGTTGCCCCACCTAATTTTTATCACCCACTTAAAGTTTTTTAGATTTTGAATTTTCCCCCATACCATTCTGCTTGCATTTTTCCACTTACCTTTGCTCATTCCTGATCTTTTTCTGCCTTTAGTTTATTTACAGCTGGATTGGGAAACATAGGACGTAAATGTGACAAGATAATCTACATGGTTAGAGAAAAGTCTTTGACAAGGGAGAAATTTTGGGACTAAGAAATTTGGCCTGGGTTTTAAGTAGGGTAAATATAGGACTTCCTTTGTCAGGAACGATTTCAGTTTAGTTCTTTTGTTCCAGCTTACCTCAGAAGTGTTCTGGCTTGGACAGTATATATGGTCATCATAATTTTAAGGACAATATGATATATTACTTGTCATTTGTCAAAAGAGGTCTCTTAAATGGATTTGCTACCTTTTGTAGCCACTGGATGGCACAGTTGCTTTTTGTTTTCACTGGGTTCAAAAGCATATTTGTTTTCTAACTACCATTTTGTAATCTTTTCCATTGTGCATTTCTGGCTTTTTAAAGTAACCCCTTAGTTTTTGTTATTCCTTCCATAATCTTTTGCTTATTATGGGAATAATACTCTGAAGGGTGTTTCCATTATTTTAACTCTCCAAATTTAAAGAATGGTAATAAATATTAACAGCTATTTTAACAGTAAAGTAAGTACTTCTAGTTGAATTAGAAACTTCTAATTTTGTCTGACATTTATTCAGATAACTTTAATAAAATTTGTAGCCTCATCTTGTTGGATCTGATAATTTTCAGCACCCCCTACCCCTTGTTTTTTTTGGCCATACCTGAGGCTGACATTTGTGGTCTTTTGCCTTAACCTTAACTTTTTTTTTTTTTTTTTAAATTTATTTATTATCGAGAAACAGAACATGAGCATGGGAGGGACAGAGAGAGGGGGAGACCCAGAATACGAAGCAGGCTCCAGCAGAGCCTGATGTGGGGCTCGAACCTACAAGTGGTGGGATCATGATCTGAGCTGAAGTCGGACACTCAACTGACTGAGTCATCCAGGCGCCCCTCCTTAGCCGTAACTTAAAGAGAGTTTTTAAAGGAATCACTGGAAATGAGGAACCACATAATCCTCATTTAATGAGAAACTGCTTTACATTAAGCTATTCCGCTAGGTACACTGCCAGTACTTAGCTGTGCTACTATGAAGTAGACCCATTTACAGCTTTGCATAATATAGGAACACTTGATTATCCTAGAGTGGCTTTACAAGGAATATTCTTTGCCTAAGATACCTTTTGCTTAGGTAGGAAATGGGCTTGTTTAATCTTAGCTCATATAAGTAAGCACGTGTAAGACTTTATGAAAATCAAGTAGCAACCGAACCTACTACTGAAAAAAATTCATCTTGGCTCCTTAGTGTCTGTCATGGAAATTTTCTAATTTATACCGTATATGTGGATCAGTTATGCTCTGCATGAATATAATATGTTAAAAGTTAAACTTTCCATATTATGGTACTTGAAGCCCTTATGTTTAAAATGAATGTATACTATGGGTTTTTAAGCTATTATAGCAGGTTTGTTTTCAATAAAGAAAAACAGGTACTGTGCTATTTTTCAGAGTCTTCCAAGTTGGTCACTTCTGGTAATAATTCTCCCATTGTTTATTATAGATCATCATTTTCTGGATGGAAGTATTCAGTTAAAGACTGGTTGATGAGTGATGTGGACTATTTCAGCTTCTTATTTTCAACACTTACAGGTAAAGACATTCACCTGCCAAATTAAGGAAAGGAAAAATCTAGTATAAAAGTTTCCCTATAATTTACTGTCTTATCTGTTTGGTTCTAAGTTTTGAAGATGGTAAATAATCTGTTAATCTTGAAGTGATTTTTATGACTAATAAGTGGAAATCTTTGAAGGAATATTTGTAGTCTTCAGTGTCAGGCTTTTGAGGCAGGAATATACATGATTCATGTTTAAATCTTAGTACAGATACTCTGGAGGTTATTTGAATGTCACATGATTATATTTTCATTTATTTCTAAGTCTAACTTCTCAACTTGATTATCTTGGTTTACAGTGAATTGGACATACTTGACTCTTTTTCAGATAGTCAGATGCAAACCCCATTGCATACTTTAAAACATTGATGAGCAGAATATCCATTTAAAAAATGTTTAAAATGTTCACCTTTATAGTAAGTACATCAGATTTAAATTAGCCATTTTCTACATTCCATTGCTCTCAAGCAAAATTAGTAAAATGAATCTAGATATAAGTTAGATGTGTAAGTATTATTACTTTTGTTTTAAATGATTGTACTATTTCAACATTTCTGTTTTATATTTGGAGGATAAAGATGAAATTCTTTGAACTTCTGAAGGCATAAAATTGGAGATTTAATGTACAGACTAAGTTAAGACACTCCCGAAAGAACTTAACAAGTGCTGATAATGAGCTGAATCCAAGATAAATATTACATACAAGGATAAATGAGTGCTTATTTGATAGTTTTGGATGTACACATTTGAGATGGAAGGCAGGGACTTTATGTTTTAATAGTGGTATGAGTCAAAAGGGTTAGTATTTTTAGAAAGCTCACTAGGAGTCCATACTGTAATGTGATCATCAAACTAGATGGTGACTCTTAACAGGCTATGTCATGGAAATAAAGGGATCTGAATATCAAAGCAGACCACATTGCTGGTATTCTGATCATTCTGAGCCCTGTCAGGAGATACTGTCAAGTTGTCTATGTAGCGCAGATGAAGTGCATATAATAGGGGTGGTAAGAGAAACAAATTTTGCTGTATAAGGTGTATTGTAGGAACTACACATGTATTATAAAAAAAAAATCCAGAAAGGTTTAGAAGGGATAGTTTTAAAACATTTGAAGGGCTATTATACAAAACAAATATATAGATAGTATATGTATGAAGGAGTATATCTTTTTACTTATTTATTTTGCCTTTTTAAACCTACCATTAATGGAAAAGCTTATGCCTTTCACATTTTTTTTTTAAAGTAAAAGTGGTATGGTTCCCAGTGTAAGGGGTAAAACCTACTTCTTGCTGTATCATATATTGGGTCAGAGCACATCCTTTGTGTACATAATTATATGAATTTTACTGCCTCCATTGCCAGCAGTTCATTTTTAAAAATATGTGAAATGCAGAAATTCAGAGAAAATAAAGTAGCTAAAGAAAAACTTAAACTTGAAGGTACATGTCTATTTTTTAAAAATAATGTCATTTGCTTTGTGATTTGTATTTTAAATTGGCTTTTTTTGTACCTAAATTAGGGTTTTCAAAAGAGGAGTTGACTTGGCTTCAGAGCCTTCGGGGAGTTCCTCACGTCATCCAGACACAGCTTTCCCCTGTGCTTCTTTACCTTACTGACTTGGATCAGTTTTTACATCATTGGGATGTAACAGAGGTAATAGTGCATTTAAAAAGAAACTCAGGACTATTAAAATTCTGTTCATCAACCACCAGTAGTTACTATATATTAGGATTGCCTTGTAGGAGATCCTCTCAGAGATAAAGAGTAGTATAAGAAAAAATGAGCCATGTTTTGAGAGTGCTTATGATCTTGGATAGGAGATACATGTTTTTAAAAGAGTGGTGTTTTTCATTACAGGTTGTACTACAAGAATAGAATAAATTAGCAATCTGAATGGTGGAGATGAATTTATTTTCTTTTGTCTACTATAGAATGGATAGGATAGATACTTCTAAGGAAAAGGGAAAAATTGACTTAAGTCTTGAAGGAAGAGTAAGTATCCAAAGATACTTGGATTTGGTATCTTTGAAGGTGGAATTTTTTAAAAAACAAAAGGTTATTCTGTAATTCTTTCGGTTTTGAGTAATAAAGTTAATTTAAAACCCTCTTTTTCATTAAGTTTTAAAGTTCAACCTACAGATCTTATTTTTAAGGTAAATACAATAATTTAAAGCAATCTTTTAAAATGGAACTTTGATTTTATTCCTTTTACAAACTTAGTTAAAAATTTAAACCATTTAAGTAACTTTTTTAAAGATTTTATTTATGTAATTTATTTTTAAAATGATTTATTGTCAAATTGGCTTAAATAACTTTTTTTTTTAAAGTTTATTTATTTTGAGAGAGAGCGATCGAGCATGAGCACGAGCAGGTAAGGGGCAGAGAGACAGGGAAGGAGAGAATCCCAAGCAGGTTTTGTCAGCACAGAGCTTGATGCGGGGCTCAAGCTCATGAACTGTGAGACCATGACCTGAACTGAAATCAAGAGTCAGATGCTTAACCAACTGAGCCACTCTGGTCCCCTGTGTAGTAATTCAGTTTTCTGACAGACTTTCACAAGTGTTAAAATATACACTGGATCTTAGCCAGAAGGCTGAGAAGTGATGCACAAATGTTAAGATATTAAATATAATATAAATTAAACTTTATAAATGTGATAAACCTTAAAAATTTTTTAAATGTTTTATTTATTTATATTGAGAGAGAATGAGTAGGGGCAGGGCGGAGAGAGGGAGACAGAGCCAAGCTCTTCACTGACTGCACAGAGCCTGACATGGAGCTTGAATTCATGAACCATTACATCATGACCTCTGCCAAAATTAAGAGCTGGACGCTCCACTGACTGAGCTACCCAGGGACCCCCATAAATATGATGAATCCTAATAATTTCAATTTTCATACTACTTATAGTAAAAATCAAATTAAAATAACAAGTCTAAATTCTAAATTATTACATTTTTAAATTGCAATTAGGCTGATCTTTTACTCTAATAGAATAAATTGTCTTACATGTTACAGATATGTAAGCTAAATATGCAAAAACATCAACATTGATACTAAGGATTTGATTCTCTAAAACATTTCTGTAATAATTAATTTCTAGTATTTATTTTTTCAGTTTTCTTTCCTGCATGAAAAACGATTATGCAGTAAGAATATGCTTATATCATCCCAAGTAATTTTGGTTTAAACCTTTCTTGCAAATTCTGAGGTTATGTTCTCTGCTGGCTAATTTCTTTTAATGATTCAAAAGGCCCCTGGTGAGGGCACTGACTATATAGTCTTTCCTTATAGCTTCTAATAGCTAGTCCAAAGGCCTTTTTTTTTTTTTTTTTTTTTTTTTTTTTTTTTTTTTTTTTATTTTTTTTTGTTTTTTTTTTTTTTTTTTTTTTTTTTTTTTTTTTTTTAAAAAACCTCTTTGTCATTTTTCTCAACAGGGTACTCTGTAGATTCAAGTTACATCCTACTTTTCTGTTTTGTTGCTATACCAATTGATTTTACTCAACTAATCTATTCATTTCTTTTATTCTATTCTGAATATGCTTAGTATTTTTCCCGTTTGTTAGCACAGTACCTTTTATAGATCTAGAATACACTTTTTACTTGGCATTGTTTGACTCTGATAATAATACTTAAGTATGCCAGTGACATTTATCTTCATTTATTGCCCTAGTGTCTGGTACTGTGTTTATATGCAGGTTTTTCTACAATAGTGGCTTTTAAAAAAGTGAAAAGAAATAATGAATTGGTTAGCATCTGATATTTTATCTTATTCCATAGAAAAGAGAGCTAAAACAGGTCTCATGAGTTTAAAGCCTTGAATACTAGATTGGGGGGATTGGGCTTGCCAACAATAGGGAGAGTAGCTTTAAAGGACAGACTGTAATTTATATAAACCATCATGATGTATTGGAGAAAGTACTGTGTAGGGATTAGTGGGCTCCAGATTCCAGGCATAGATTTGCCAGTGTCTAGTTTAACTTGGAGAATTCATATAACCCTTATTTGATAATTTAAATTTTTCATAAGCACATCATCTATGTAAAGCCAAAATAAAGTTGTCATGAACAATGTTATCAGCTGTATTTCTGAAGTTAACATTTCTCAAGGACATCTATTAAACTTCAAGGTTGCTGTCATAATCAGGAAAAATCTGAAGTCTCATTTTTAGTTTTTGAAGTTCTTCAGTGAAGATTTCAGTTTTCTTTTGGATAAATTTAATTATTTAAGTTGGCCTTTTCATGTGAAAATGTTTGACATCTGATTTTGACATCCTTAATATAAAAGTTTATTTTTCTAATTATCTCATTTGAACAAGAAACTAGGACTGGGATTACGTGGTTGTTTTGTAGTTTTATCTGTTTAGGCCAAAGTGATTCTTTTTAAAAATCAGACTTTCTTGGGGCGCCTGGGTGGCTTAGTCGGTTAAGCGTCCGACTTTTGCTTAGGTCATGATCTCGCGGTTCGTGGGTTCGAGCCCTGCGTTGGGCTCTGTGGTGACTGCCAGCCCAGAGCCTGGAGCCTGTTTCAGAGTCTGTGACTCCCTCTATCTCTGACCCTCTGCTGCTCACGCTGTCTCTCTCTCTCTCTCTCTCTCTCTCTCTCCTAGAAATAAATAAAACATTAAAAAAAATTTTTTTTTAAAAATCAGACTTTCTTTTTTTTGAGTAGGTATTACTCACAAAATACAATTCAGAACATAATAGTACAAAAGTCTAATTCCACTCCTCTCAACCACCCATTTTTCCTCCACCTTTTCTAAGTAAATGTGTTCTTTCAGATATCTTCTGTCTTCACAAAATATATTACTTTTTCTTTTACATAAGTAATATCCTTTATATGCTAATCTGGACCTTGCCGTTTTCACTTAGTATCTTTGTGATTATTCCTTCTGCACTGAAGGAAGAGCTGTATGACCTTCCTGTTAATGATGGAAATTGTAGTTAACTGTGAATTACAACAAAGGGAACAGGAATCTGTACAGAGATACCTTTTACAAGTGGAGATTTCTACTCCAGAGCCAGTGAAAGTTTTTAAGGTTAATGTTAATTGTCATTTTCAAAATATTGGTTGTAAAAGATTTTTTTTTTTAACATGGACAAGCTCAGAATAATAATAATATATAAATCCAGTTTAAGAAATAACATTTTGGGGCGCCTGGGTGGCTCAGTTGGCTAAGCGTCTGACTTCAGCTCAGGTCATGATCTCATGGGTTGTGGGTTTGAGCCCTGCGTCGGACTCTGTGCTGACAGCTAGCTCAGAGCCTGGAGCGTGTCTGCCGATTCTGTATCTCCCTCTCTCTCTGACCCTCTGCTCCTCATGCTGTCTCTATCTCTCTCTCAAAAATAAATAAAACATTAGGAAAAAAAGAAATAAGAACATTTTTATTTTTGAAACCCGTGTCCCCTTTCCCTCTCCGTTCAGAGTAACACTCTCTTAAATTGTTTATTATACTCTTGTTTCTTTATGGTTTTATCATAATTAGCATGTAACTCCAAACTATATTGTTTTGTTTTACATGTTTACAAGTGAAACATTTTCCAGTAATTTGCTTTTTATTTAGTGTACTCTTTAAGATATCTATGTTAATATGTAAGCAGTAGTTCATTGTTATCATTGCTGTATAATATTCCATTGCCATGATTCATTGTTTTCATAGTTTGAATACTTTTAGCATTCCATTTTATCTCTACTTTGGCATATTAGCTGTGCCTCTTTGTTTTATATTTTTAGGTGTTTGCTCTTAACACAGCCTACCTTCAAACTATATAATACTGCTTCATACCATAATAGAATATGTAGTGATATGTGAGGTCATTCTTATGTTTTCCTGTATGTAACGTGTTTTTTCTCTACATGCTTTTTGCTTTCTACATGTTGTCAAGATAATCCTTTAATTACTTTCTTGAGCAGTTTGATTGTATTAATTAATGCCTTGGTGTTAGTTTCTTCATTTTTTTTCCCTTCTTAGCTTGATATTTGCTGAATGTTTTATTAGGTTTATAGTTAATTGTTTTGGGGGGAAATGTCACTTATTCCTTCAAAAGATATTTTGGTTCTCTTCCTTGGGACTTCATTTACTTGTATGTTAGACCTCTTGACATTGTCCTGTAGACCTTTGAGACTTTTTTTAACCGTTTTTTGCCATCTCTTCAGATAGTGTGCTGTATCTTCAAGTTCACTGATCTTTCCTGCATTATCTAATGTGCTCTTAAATCCAGCCAAAGATTTTCTTCTAAATTATGATTTTTTTTTTTTGAGCAGTTGTAAGTTCACATAAAAATTGAAGGGAAGGAAAAGGTGTTTCCTTTGTATAATCCCTTCCTCCACATATGCATAGCCTTCTCCTTTATCAGCAACTCCCACCAGAGTGGCTTATTATAATTAATGATTCCATGGTTGATATAGTTACCCAAAGTCCACAGTATACATTATGGTTCACTCTTGGTGTTACACATTTTATGGATGTGGACAGATGTATAATGCCACATATCCATCATTATGATCTCATAAGAGTGCCTTTACTACCCTAAAATTCTCTGTGCTCTGCCTGTTCATCCTCTATACTCCCAACCCCTGACAACCACAGGCGTTTGCTTGTTTGTTTTTTGCTATCTGTAGTTTTGCCTTTTCCAGAACATCATGCATTTCATACTATATAGCATATTGCCTTTTTAGCTTGGCTTCTTTAACTTAGTAATACTCATTTTAAGATTCCTCCTTGTTTTTTCATGGATTCAGAGCTCATTTCTTTTTATAGCTGAATAATATTGCATTGGGTGTACCAGTTTATCTGTTCACCTGCTGAAGGACATCTTTGTTGCTTCTAAATTTTGCTAATTCTGAATAAAACTGTATAAGTTTATAAACATCCATGTGTAAGTTTTTGTATGGACATGTTTTTAACTCCTTTGGGTAAATATGAGAGAGAGCAGTTGCTGGATTATATGGTCAGAGTGTGTTTAATTTGTAAGAAACTGTCTTCCAAAGTAGTGGTTCCATTTTGTAATCTTACCAGCAATGAATGGGTTTCTGTTGCTCCAGATCCTTGTCAACATTTGGTGTCAGTTTTTCTAATTTAGGCTATTGTGATAGGTATGTAGCATTTCATTATTTAATTTTTATTTCCTTAATAACCTATGATGTGAAACATCTTTTCATATGGTTATTTGCCATGTCTTCTTTGGTGAGGTATCTATTATGGTCTTTGGCCCATTTGTTAGTTGGGGTTTTTTTTTTTTTTTTTTTTAATGTTTATTTATTTCTAGGAGAGAGAGAGACAGCATGAGCAGGGGAGGGTCAGAGAGAGGGAGTCACAGACTGAAACAGGCTCCAGGCTCTGAGCTGGCNAGAGAGAGACAGCATGAGCAGGGGAGGGTCAGAGAGAGGGAGTCACAGACTGAAACAGGCTCCAGGCTCTGAGCTGGCAGTCAGTACAGAGCCCGACACGGGGCTCGAACCCACAAACCGCAAGATCATGACCTAAGCGAAAGTCGGACGCTTAACCGACTAAGCCACCCAGGCGCCCCTATTTGGGTTGTTTTCTTGTTGAGGTTTAAGTACTCTTTGAACATTTTAGTTAACAGTCCTTTATCAGATATATTTTTGCAAAGATTTTCTCCCAGTATATGGCTTGTCTTTTCATACTGTTGACATTATCTTTTGCAGAGAAGAATTTTTTAATTTCAACGAAGTCCAGCTTCTTTCTTTCTTTCCTGCATTGTGCCTTTGATATTGTATCTAAAAAGGCATCACCATACTTAAGGTCGTTTAGGTTTTTCTTCTAAGTCATTATAGTTTTACATTTTGTATTTTATATTTAGGTCTGTTATCCACTCTGAGTTAATTTTTGTGAAGAGTCTAGATTCATTTATTTGTAGATGGATTGTTAATGCACCATTTGTTGAAAAGATTACATTGTCAAAGATCTCTTGACTATGCGGGTCTGTCTTGCTGGGCTCTCTGGTTTGTTCCATTAATCTATTCTTTCACCAATACTACAGTGTCTTGATGTTCTTTTCCTTCAATACTGTGTTGGCTCTTCTGGATCCTTTTCCTGTTTAAATAACTTCAAGATCAGTTTGTTGATATCCACAAAATGACTTGCTGGTTTTTTTTTTTTTAAATGTTTATTTTATTTATTTTAGAGAGAGAGAGCGAGAGAGAGCGAGCAAGCAGAGGAGGCACAAAGAGGGAGACAGAGAATCCCAAGCAGGCTCCACACTGTCAGCACAGAGCCTGATGTGGGACTCAAACCCAGGAACTGTGAGATCATGACATGAGCCCAAATCAAGAGTCAAATGCTTAGCTGAGCCACTCAGGCCCCCCTGACTTACTGGGATTTTGATTGGATTTGCAATGAATCTATAGATCAAGTTGGGAAGAACTGACAGCTTGCCATTAGTGAGTCTTACTATCCCATGAATGTGAAATACCTCCATTTATTTAATTCTTTGGTTTTACTCATCAGAATTTTGTAGTTTTCTTCATATAGATATTGCACATATTTTGCTAGTTTTATACTTAAGTATTTCTCTTTTTTGGGGTGCTAATTAATATAAATTTAATTTCAAATTCCATTTGTTCCTTGTTGGTATTTGGAAAGTTACTGGCTTTTGTATATTAACATTTGTATCCTGTAACTTTGCTATAATTGCTTATTAGTTCTAGGAGGTTTTTTTGTTTTTTGTTTTTTTGATTCACATTTTCTACATAGATAATCATGTCTTTTGTGAACAAAGACCAACTAACTAGTGAATTTTAATTTTTAAATGTATTTTTTATCTCAGCCTTTTTTTTAAATGTTTTATTTATTTCTGAGAGAGAGAGAGAGAGAGAGAGACCGCGTAAGCAGGGGAGGGTCAGAGAGAGAGGGAGATACAGAATATGAAGCAGGCTCCAGGCTCTGAGCTAGCTGTAAGCACAGATCCTGACATGGGGCTCGATCCCACGACCCGTGAGATGATGACCTGAGTCGAAGTTGGATGCTTAACCGACTGAGTCTCCCTATCTCAGCTTTTTTCTTTAACCCCCCCCCCCTTTTTAAGATCTTATGTTTAAGTGATCTCTACACCCATTGTGGGGCTCAAACCCAGAACCCTGAGATTAGGAGTTGTATACTCCACTGGCTGAGCCAACCAGGTGCTCTTTATCTTTTTATTTTTTTAATTTTTAAATTATTTTTTAATTTTTTAGGTTTTTTTAGAGAGGGAGCATAACCAAGGTGGGGAGAGGCAAAAGGAGGGGGGGGGAGAGAGAGAGAGAGAGAGAGAGAAAATCTTAAGCAGTCTTCCCACTCATTGTGGAGCCCAGTGGGGTATTATGTTCTGGGATTATGATCTGAGCCGAAAAAGAGTTGAACACTTGACTGACTGAACCACCCAGGTGTTCTCCCTTCTTTATTTTCTTAAACATATTTATAACTAGTTGTTTTAAGATTCTTTTTGTTTGCTTATGTATTTATGTATGTATGTATGTAGAGAGAGAGAGAGAGAGAGCCTGCGAGTGAGCATGAGTAGGAGAGGGGCAGAGAGAGAGGGAAACAGAATCCCAAGCAGGCTCCACACTGCAGCACAGAGCCCAATGCAGGGCTTGATTTTCCCCAATCATGAGATCATGACCTGACCTGAAATCAAGAGTCAGATGCTTAACCAGCTGAGCCATCCAGGCACCTCTATTTCAAAGTTCTTAACACTGATTCTGTCATGTCATTTTTGCTGATTGATTTTTCTCCTGATTATGTAGCACATTTTCAAGCTTCTTGTCCTGTCTGGTAGTTTTTGAGTGCATGTTGGTTAATGGAATTTTTATGTTTTGGAGTGTTTTGCTTTGTTCTGGAAGGCAGTCAGGTTACTTGAATATCTGCTTTATCCTTTTGAGACTTGTTTTTAAGTTTTGTAGGAGGGGTTTATTAGATCAAGTAGCCTTTAATAAGTCAAGCATCAACAAATTATATACGTATATATATACATATATATGTGTGTGTGTTTATATATATTTTAGCTGTTGTTAAAAATACCCTACAAGAATATGTGACAATATGTATGCAGCCTGCAAAACCTGAAGTATGTACTGTTTGGCCCTATACAGAAAAAGCTAACCAGCTTCTACCTTTGTGCTAAAGTTGTCCCTATTGTTAATGTTCTCATTCTGAGCACCATCTGAATAAACCTAGATGTTCTATGAAGACTCCATTCTGGTTGGTTAGAACTTAAACATCTCTCTGCTCTGTTTGAACCTTAGGAAATATTTTGCTCATAGCTCCTGATTTTTCTTTGGCTTTGTGGAATTTCACTTTGTACATGCACAGTTTTGTATTTAACATTATACCTGAGGAGATTGGAGCTCTCTCTCAGCAAGAGGATAAGAATTTGGCTTTGTCACTTGGCCTGTACTGGAGGACAGAAAATCCCACCAACCTTTTGATTGTCTTGCAGGGCTGAATTGAAAAAATTGGAGACTCAAGGGACTTAGAGAGGGAGATCGGATTCCCCTCTGTCCTCGGCATTCCCAAGTTTTTAAGTCGCAAAAGGAGAGGCTTTAAAGCTCAGCCAAGGGGCACTTGGGTGGCTCAGTCAGTTAAGCATCTGACTTCAGCTCAGGTCATGATCTTGCAGTTTGTGAGTTTGAGCCCTGCGTCAGGCTCTGTGCTGACAACTCAGAGTCTGGAGCCTGCTTTTAAGATTCTGTGTCTCCCTCCCTCTCTGCCCCTCCCCTGCTTGTGCTTTGTCTCTCAAAAATAAACATTAAAAAAAATCTTCTAAAGCTCAGACAATAACCTGTGTGACTCACGGTGCTAAAGAAATAACAGTTGCGTAAAGTTTCTAGCGTGGAGTGGGTTGGGGCTTCAGTGAACACATAGGCATCAATGAAGACCTCTGAGGGCCCTACCTTAATAATAGAGACAGACACAGAGGCCATATAGAGAGAGAGAGAGTAAAAAAGCATTTCACCAAAGAATTACTGAGGACCTCTGAGGACAGTAAAAACTACAAAATTTACTGAAAGATACTACAGGTGACCTAAATACATGCCATGGATTGGAAGACTCCCAATATTGTAAAGATGATAGTTCTCCCTAAATTAATCTATAGTATAGATTCACTGTAATCCAGATCCGCATAAGAGCAGGTATTTTTGTGGAAATTAGAAAGGTGATTCCAAAATTTGTATTGAAATGCAGAGGACCAAGAATAGCAAGACAATGTTGAATAAACATAAAGGTAGAGCATCTATAATACTAGATATTTATGTGAAACTATGGTAATTAAAAAATTAGGATAATAGGAAAAAGGAAGTGGTGCACAAAAGGACCCTGAACAAGCGTGGTTTCCAATACTATAAATAAAGGCAGCTTAAGTAAACTGAGTTTGTTCTCCCACCATGTACTTAAAAGAATAATAGGGTGGGGAAAGAGCCCTAGAATAGAGACTGGATGTCCTGTCTCTTTCTTACCTTTTGTATTATTGGTTGATAATAGTTGAGAGACTGCCAGTAGTGGAAGGGTAAAATGTAATCTGTCAAAGGTAAATTGAAGGACATTTTTTTAGAACATTGAACTCTGATCTGGGTTGTATGTGGGAATTTTCATTTTGTAAATACATTCTTTGATATAACTTTGTTAAATGAAAGGATCTCTAAATTTGAATTTTAGTGTTGTAGTAATAAATTTTTTTTATTTTTAACATTTTAATACAGTAATAAAATGACTTTATAAAAAGTGTTAGGTGCATGACCTTTCTGTATATATTCTAAAGAAAAGAGGTAGACAAATATTTCCACCTAGAAGTTAAATGCATAAAACTTTAAGAAAAATAAGTATATATTTAAAAAAATTTTTTTTAATGTTTATTCATTTTTGATAGACTGAGAGAGACTGCATGCAAGTGGGGAAGCAGTAGATAGAGAGGGAGACACAGAATCCAGAGCAGGCTCCAGGCTCTGAGCTGTCAGCACAGAGCCCAATGTGGGGCTCGAACTCCCCGCAGTCGGACATCCAACCGACTGAGCCACCCACTTGCCCCTTTATTTATATATTTTTTAAAAAACCTTTAATTTCCACATTGGACTAGATTATTATGCCTGTTCTGGAACTGTGCTTTGTGAGGTCAGCATTCTGTTACATGTAAGTCTCTTGTTAACAAAGTAATGTGCAAAAGAGAGAACTGTAAATGTGTGTGTTGGTGAGTATGCACATACCTGTGTTTATGTTAATATTTATTTGCCTTTATCGTGAAACAAGTTCAAGCTTAGAGAAATATTACAGCTACAGTACAAAGAACTTTTATTTTCATAGACTATTTGACATGATGCCCATAGTCCATGCTTTAGTATGTATGTCATACAAACAAGAGCATTTCATTACATAATCATAGTATAGTCATCAAAAATTGGGAAATTAAGATTGGTATATTACTGGCATTTAATCTTCAAACTTCAATCATGTTTTGCCAGTTGTCCCAGTAATTTTTTTTTCCTTCCTTCTCCTTCTTTTAAGTAAACTCTGTGCCCAGTGTGGGGCTTGAATTCATGACACTGATATCAGGAGTAGCATGCACTACCAACTCAATCAGCCAGGCACCCCCTCAGTAATGGTGGTTTTTTTTTTTTTTTTTTTAATTTATTTATTTATTTTTAATTTTAGAGCGGGGGAAAGGGGTAGAGGCAGAGAGAGAATCCTAAGCAGCTGACACAGGGCTTGATTCCACAACCCATGGATTTAGGACCTGGGCTGAAATCAAGAGTCAGACGCTTAACTGACTAAGCCACCCAGCCCCTCCTCAGTAATGTTCTGTATACCCCAAATTTTTGTTGCATTTACTTGTAGTGTCTGTTTTGTTTCCTTCAGTTTGGTATATAGTTCCTCAGTCTTTCCTGGTCTTTCATTGACTTCTGACACTTTGAAGTACATTGGGACAGTTATTTTGTAAAAGTTTTCTCCCATTTGGATTTATGTTCCCTCGTGGGCTATACGAATTTAATAGGAATATGACACAGGTGATGCTGTGGTTTTCTGACTACATCCTGTCAGGTGATACATGGTTTTGATTTGTCCCATTAAATACTCACTTTGATTACTTGATTAAGTGCTGTCTGTCCAGTTTTCCTGTGTTTACTTTTTCCCCTTTGTAATTAATAATGATTTATGAGATCTTTGAAACAACGTTAATATCCCATTTTTTATTCATCTATTTATTTTTTAATTTGTGATAGTATGGTTTCCTATTTTATTCAGTGGGTCACTATAGAATTTAGTAGCTTGTTTGTTCTTCTGACGTGTGCTCATTTTTTTCTGAGTACTTCTCTACTTCCTTGTACCACAGATTGTTCTAGATTCATACTTTATTTTCACTGTCCCAGCCCTGCAATCAGGTATTTTTCAAAGAAGCCTAGTTTTCCTTTAAGTGGATAATGGTATTTTGAAAGCAACTTCAGGACTCTGGGTGTGGTCATTGCTATTGGACCCTGCTGCTCCCAGACTGTCAGTGGACAGAAATCAGGAATTAAACACTACAGCGTTCATTCTAGTTGTCTTCTTTTCCTCTTGTATCTGCCTTTTCTGAAGGTAAGAACCCTGGTTTCCCTTATACTTAATAGAATTTACTTAATCAATTTCTTTGTCTGTAATTGATCTTTTGGTGCCATTCCTCTAACTTACAGGCATCTTCTTCCCTCCATTTGAACTCCCAAGTCTGTGGGGATAGTCTGCTTCTATTTATTCATGAATGGCCTTCTCTAGGCCACTGTAGCTCTCCCACCCACTCCAGTGCTATTTACCTGCCTAACTCAGTCCCACCCAGTGTCTAAATTGTTCAGAGTGAGAGAGAGCTTGCTTGTGACAAAGCAGAGGAGTGTCAGAGAGTGGGGGAGAGAGAATCATAAGCAGGATCCTCAGTATCAGTGTGGGGCCTGATGTTGGGTTCAAACTCAGGAACCATGAGCTCATGACCTAAGCCAAAATCAAGAGTCAGATGTTCAACCCACTAAGCCACCTAGGCACCCTGAATGGGCCTTTTCAATTGCAGTTACCTTTTATTAATGAAAATATTCACTGCTTGTTTTGAGTAGGAAGATGGCATTAGAAATATGTTGTTTATATTGTTACTTACATAAGCATAAAAGTGAGGAAAAATTGCCTTGTGAAAACTCTGGGTGGTATTAATTTACAGTAGGTTTTCCAGGGAAATAATGCATAGAGCTGTTGATTTTTTTCAGGGTTGATTGACCGTTCCCTTGAATTTAGCTTGACTGTCCTCTTTCTAGATTGATATTCTTGTTCCTACCAGTCTTGTCTTTGTCTTTCCAATGTGATTCTTTCACATATTTCACTTTTGGCACTCGATCCGCTTCTGGAATTGTGTAATGAAGTCTCTGAAGGACTTGATGTTGGCTTCCCTCCTCATTTCCTTGAGGACTTAGAAAATTAAAAATACTAAGGATTTGACTCCTACTTCTCTTATTTTTCTTCCTTTCCTGTGGACTGTTTTCTTCGTTTTACCTTTGGGAAATAGGAGGCAGTGCTATAATTAATTTGAACAGGCTATTAGTATTTTCTGGATCATAAGTGTTTTTCTATGGTATGTTTTCTCACCAAATGCAGAACAGGCTTTTTGAGTCCTTTGTTCACATCATTCATATCTTTTTGTTGTAGCGCTTATTAATAGAAGAAGTCTCTACTTTGGTAGATTAAAGCTACTTTTTTAGGGCTGTGAGAGGAGTTCTTTCATTCCTGTGCCTGGCAGCTAATAGGACTAGCTCAGTGCTCAGTAAATGTTTAAATTATGAATTGTTTGGAAAATTAGCCCATATATGAGATGTGATTGATTGACCTTGGATATTTACATCTTAAAAGTCATTGTTTTTAAGAAGCTAGAAATAGAACTACCCTGTGATCCATCAATTGCACTATTAGGTATTTATCCAAAGGATACAGAAATACAGATTTGAATGGGTACATGCACCCCAATGTTTATAGCAGCTTTGTCAACAATAGCCAAACTATGGAGAGAGCCCAAATGTCCATTGACTAATGAACAGATAAATAGGAAGATGTAGTATAAACAGTGGAATATTACTCAGCCATTAAAAAAAAAAATGAAATCTTGCATTTGCAATGAGGTGGATAGAGCTAGAATGTATTACACTAAGGGAAGTCAGTCAGAGAAAGACAAATACCATATGATCACTAGATGGGTGCTGGTTATTAAGAAGGGCACTTGTAATGAACATTAGATATTGTATATAAGTGGTGAATCTCTGAATTCTATTCCTGAAACCAATGTTGCACTTGTAAACTAAGATTTAAATTAAAAAAAAATCATTTTTTTTTTTTGTTAAGTGTTCTGTTATATGTAGGGCAAGTCGGTTAAAAAACAAAAGTCCATAGAACTGATTTGGTCCTGATTTGGTTACTGGTTTTCTTCTTTTCTGACAGACAGTTTGTCACAGTTTATTGGTTGTCCCTGCCCGAAGCCAGAGCTTTGACATTCTCCAGAGTGCCATCAGTAAGCATTTGGTAAATATACTTAAAAAACTTATTTTTGTTACTTAAAAAAGCATAGGTAATTCTTAGTTAAGAGTGGGTTTCCCATAGTCAAGGAGTGAGTGAGTGTCCAGACTGAGAAGTCTTGAGGTTTTTCCTGTCTGTTACTAATTAATTGTATGACCTTGGGAAAATCCCTCTTTTCTAGGACCCTACTTTGTACATCTGCAATGAAGGGCCCCTAAAAAAAAGTGTTTATTTTATTTGAGTGAGAGCATGCACAGGGGATGGACAAAGAGAAGGAGAGAGAGAATCCCAAGCAGGCTCTACTGTCAGCTCAGAGCCCAACAAGGGGCTTGATCTCTCGAACCACAAGATTATGACCTGAGCCAAAACTGAGTCAGGTGCTTAACCAACTGAGACAACCAGGTGGCCCTGCAATGAGGGGCTTTAAAATTATACCTCAGGTTCCTCTGACATGTAATGCTTTAATTAACATATACCTGGTGTTGGTGTATTGGGAATCCAGTGTCCAGGCTGGGGTCTGATTTCCACCTTGAAGATTTGGTTCTAAACTAGGGATGTAACCTAACAGGCTCAGGGCCTGGTCACTAGAAGCAGCAAGGTCAGCCTTGAGACTGTTTAGTCTTCTGGCCAGTCGATGTCTCTTGTTCCCAAAGACCCAGGATTTTGCTTTTTAGCTTCCTCCAATGTTTATACTTGGATTTTTGGTTTATTATAATTATGTATAGTGTAAACGAAGACTCCCACATTTTATCTTCCAGGCACTCTCACTTGTTTGGGTAATTTTATAGGTACATTCCAACCGCCTTTTCTCCTTTAAAATGTTACCTCCCTTGAGTTGGAAGAGTGCTGCTTTGAATTCTCAGTACTCGTTTCTCTTTGTTGTCAAACTTCTCATCTTTATCCTTTGTGTCTCTAAAGATCCCTGCCATTTTTCTTTTCACCTCCACTGCAAGTATTTATGCCCTCCTTTGACACATACATTATTCTAGTAAAAGATTAACATGCTAGTCGGTCTTGGCTACTATTTTCAAACAGCCTGATCAGAGCCTGCAGACTTTTCCATGATAACAGTAGTTTCCAGGAGATTTAAATCATGCGTATGTAACAGTTATAAGTTAGAGTTCACCTTAATGACCAGCAGTAGAGTCCAGATGAATACACAAACCATGATGTCCCTTATTGGGGTTTTGAGGCAGTGAAGCAGTCAAGTGTTCAGTATAGTAATGTCTTACTCCTGGATGTTTTACTTAGTCATGTCTGAATGACTAGCTAAATTAAAGGGCAGGGGAAAGCTAATTGTAAAATGAACTTTGGTTTGTACATTTAATTACGTAGGATGGAGGTGGTGCCAGATGTTAGAGTTTTCTAGTCTGAAGAATCTAAAAATCATGGAAATGTGATTGTTTTGCATCAAGATTTTTGGGGTGGGGGTGGGAGGGTGCATAAAATAATCCTTTTAAATGATGGTATTTCTGATCAGAAATTGTAATGTCTTGAAAATGTTAGACTGTCATAGAGGGGAGGCAGTGGATTAAGTGAATAGTATCTCTTGAGTTGGCATGTTTTCAAAGTTATTTAATGTAGTAATTAAATTTTTTAAAATTTATTTTGAGAAAGCGCATATGTGCATGCAGGAGAGGGGCAGAGAGTGAAGGAGAGAGAGAATTGCAAGCAGGTTCCATGCTCTAAGTGGCACGGAGCCCAATCTCATGGTTTGTGAAAATCAAGAGATGGGTGTTTAACTGACTGAGCCACCCAAGCGCCCCTAGAAATTAAATTCTTAAGGGAAAATAGGACCTTAAGGTGTGGCAGATGGCGTGTATTATGTATCTGCTGTTTCTCAGTAGAAGTGATATTAGGTTAACTCTCTGGTTAACGGCGTTTGGTTTGGTTTTATCCTGGAGAGAAGGACTGTTGTGAAGAGGTTATTAATCTAATTTTCTCTCCCTAGGTTGGGTTGACTGTAATTCCTGACAGTACAGCTGGCTGTGTTTTGGGTGTTATCTGTAAGCTCCTGGATCATACATGTGTGCTTAGTGAGACTCTACTACCGTTTCTGGCTTCTTGTTGCTACAGTCTTCTTTATTTCTTGCTCACTTTAGAGAAAGGAGAAGCAGAACATCTAAGAAAAAGGTAATAGTTTTTGTATTCTTCGACTTTAATTTTTTTCTACCTATTCCACTTCTCCCCATCAGATAAATAAGAATAAAATTTAAAAATGTTTTTAATTAAAGAGGAAAGAGTGAAAGAAAATTAGATTTTATAAATATCCTAATTTTCTTTCAGAATTTGTGTAAACCTTAACTGGCTTTTTCTTTATTGTTTCATAAATTCCCTTTGTATTGTAATGAGAATTTTTAGTTTTTTTCTTTTAAGCTACAAATTTGAAAAGTTAGATGGCATTATAAAGTTTCTTGGGAGCTTTCCATATTATTATTGCTATAGGTCTAGCAAGAAAAAAAATTCTATCTTTATAGGAATGTACTCACTAATAAGTACAGTCTTTGTATTTTGTTTTGGGCTTTATTAGAACTAGCCAGAGTAGAATTTAAATTGTTGGATTTTTTTTTTTTAACAGTTTATTGTCAAATTAGTTTCCACATAATATCCAGTGCTCATCCCCACAAGTGCCCTCCATGCCCATCCCCCCTCCCCCCCACATCCATCAGTCCTCAGTTTTTGTCAGCATTCAAGAGTCTCTCATGGTTTGCCTCTCCCCCTTTCCCCCACCATTTCCCCCCTTCTTCTCCCCCTTGTTCGTCAGTTAAGTTCCTCCTAATCCTCCATACATGCAAACATATGATATTTGTCCTTCTCTGCCTGACTTATTTTGCTCAGCATAACACCCTCAAGGTCCATCCATGTTGCTACACATGGCCAGATTTCACTGTTTCTCATTGCCATGTAGTATTCCATGATATAGATAAACCACATCTTCTTGATGGACACTTAGGCTCTTTCCATGTTTTAGCTTTAAGGAAATTTTTCTAAGATGTTGGTGTTTATATTAGTACTTTAGCTCTTACATACTATTCAGACTAAAGTTTCTAGCATAGTTTGGAATGTTTCATTTTAAAGAAAGAATTCTCATCCTTATGTTCTTATTGGTATGCCTATTAAAATTTTTTGTAGAAGGTTTTTTAAAAAAAAATCTAACATGAACAAAGAAAATAAAAATTATTCTATTGCCTGTTGTTAACATTTTCATACTTTTCTTCCTTTTTTTTTTAACTTTTATATATCATAAAAATAAACATGTATGAAACATTTATATAGTTTAAAGAGTAAGTTTAACTTCCAGGTTCAGAAATAGAACATCATCAACACACTGCTGTGTACCCTCTACAGTAATTTCTCTTCTGTATCCCCCAGAGATCACGTTTGTATGTTAAATAACAAAAATTCAGCCTAGTAAATTTTAAACATCTAATTGGCTTTATTAATTGATCAGCATCCCAGCTAGCAAGTAGTGGGAAGCTCTAAAGTGATACAGAAAAGGAAAGTTTTTTAAAGGTAGGCAGGGAGTAGAAGAAAGGAAAGTATTAGTAAAGAATCCATTGTTGAGGCAGGGTGGCTATCCGGAATGGTAGGGATCTATCAGTACATTTTTCCTAATGCTGATCAGGGAGTTCCCATGTTGACTCGTTAAAAGTTTATTGGGGGTTGAATCTTCAGTTAGTTCAGTATTAAAGGGGTTTGAATTCATGACCCCAAGATCAAGAATCGCATGCTGTACTGACTCAACCAGGTGTCCCAAGTTGTTTTCTTTTTACCAATGGGACATTCTGATTTTGCCAGTGGGATTTTTGATGGTATAATAGTTGGATAATGTTCAATAGTAGAAAACAGTATGCATAGGTAGATTATTCTGTTCTTTGGCTGCTCCTGTGTTATATATGATCAGCAGAGCTTTCAGAATATCCTATTAAGCCCAGGAAAGTGTTGATTGCTAGGCTTCCTGGAACTCATTGAGTAGGGGAGAACAGCTGATTCTACATTGGATTTGCTTACTTAGCTGTGATGAAACCCAATTGTTAGTTTTGATTTGTGGGGTTTTTATCAGAAACACCACATTTCTTAAGAGTACATTTTCAGTTTTGGGAAATACAGAAAGTGTACTTCTGTGTGTGTTGGCTCACTGCCTCATTTCTGTTACTGTAGGGACAAGCTGTGGGGGGTCTGTGTCTCCATCCTGGCTCTCCTGCCTCGAGTCCTCAGGTTGATGCTGCAGAGCCTGCGGGTGAACAGAGCTGGGCCTGAGGAGCTGCCTGTTGTGGGCCAGCTGCTTCGCCTGCTGCTTCAGCATGCACCCCTCAGGACTCATATGTTAACCAATGCCATCTTGGTGCAGCAGATCATCAAGAATATCACGGTAAGAAGCATGGCACAGGGCTTTGTACCATTAGTACTAGAAAAAGGATGCATGGGAAGGGCATGTGGAGGGTGCTCTGGGGAGGCAAGGCCTCGTGTGCATTGACTGACACCTGGAATGAAGCCCACTGTGGTGATTTCCAGGGCTTCCCCTGCTGACTAGCACCTGTCACTTAACCAGAGGGAAGGCCTTTGATCCAGAGTCCGTAATAAAAGGCTTAAAATTTTCAAGTTGAATTAAGGTGGCAGGCAGCTTAGAAAAGGTACAGGGCATCAGAATCACTCCTACCAGGATTCTGATACAGACTGTTGATTAATTTGGCATGTTTTTAATCATGAGTTGTTTTACCTACCTGTAGGAATAGTAACTTCATTGGGTTTTGGTAAACATAAAGTGAGATCATTCGAGTAAAGTTTTCAGTGAAACTGACATTAAGTGCTCAACAAATGTCATTAAAAACATTATTTAGCAGGAATGAACTTAAGGCCAGTTTCTAGCCACCTAGTTCACTGGAGAGAAAGAGGACATTAAGATGTTGCAGGCTTCAGGTTTGTGTAATGACTGGTTCTGTGTTCATCTACTTTGCAGGGGCAGCTTTGTCTAGGATTTCTTTGGTGTTTTGGTTTGGAAGAGTTTTTGTCTATAGGTATTTGGGGATTTATTAGTTGATATATGTAGTAATACTTCAAAGAGTAATAGAGCTTATATGTGTATATAACACAGATTCTCATTCTGAATAGTCTCAGTAGCCTTGTAGAAATAATGGAAGAGGCAGCAGAATAATTCAGAAATAGGGAAGAAAAGTCAAGAATTTGGATTATTCAGAGGTTGGGGAATCCGCTTACCTCTATATGGAAGAGAATGACAAATTGTCAGTCGGCTGTGAAAAATTCTCAGTTCTTGTTAGTGCATAGGTTGTAAGACTCTAGCATGCTAAGGGAAGTCCTGGGTGTAGGGATGGTTGATGGTGAAATGTCATTAGTTCCTAGCAATATTTGAGAGGGAACAGATGAAACAAGAAACTGGTAGCACTTGTACTTGAGGTTGTACCCAGGAATTTTCACTACCTGTGGTAATGCCCAGTTAACAAATAACCCTGTGGTGATTGATAAATGGAGGATAGGGTTGCAGTGGTTCTGAGATCTTGTTTGGGTGTGAAAAATCTGTGAGGTAGCATAAGATTTTTGATACAATTCTCAAATTATTCTTTTTTTCTGCAGACCTTGAAGAGTGGAGGTATTCAGGAACAGTGGCTCACAGACTTACATTATTGCTTCAATGTGTATATCACTGGGCATCCCCAGGGGCCCACTGCATTGAGTACAGTGTATTGAGTACAGTAAGAGGCACCATGGTACCTCCTGTTTGAAATTCTTTATTCATGTCTATCTAATTTTGGAGAGAGACTGATGTAATGTTTGTCATTAAAGCTGAACTTTTAAAGAAGTTGTTTATGAACCTTCCTTTGCACTAAGGTAGGAAAATAACACAGGCTCGCTTCTTGGACTAGCACATTATACTTGGTCACAGGTGGGTAGAGTATTTTGCTGTTCATAGAAACTAAATATTTACAATACGGAGTGATTATACCTTCTATTATTTACCGAGAAAGTAGAATCTTTTTGGTCTCAGTTCCAGTTCATTCGGACAGCAACAGAAACCAGTTTTTTATTTGGGAATGATTGCATTTATCCATCATGAAATTCAGCACCTCACTATGGAGTTCTGTTACTTACAGAGGTTTTCTAGCTCCCTTTGCAGTAGCAAGATTTCAAGGTAGTACTAAAGTTGTTTGAGGTTTTCCTACACCTAAAGGGTATTTGGTTTGATCTAGATAATAATTCTTTCAAAATTACTTTGACCCATTATAATTCTTTTAAAGTTACAAGCTATCTATAGCAATTTATATTGACTGTTGAAAAATGCTGGGGGAGGGTTTGGGCACTGACCCCCCCCCGCCCCCCCGGTAAAAAAAATTCATGTATAACATTTGACTACCCCAAAACCTTACTACTTATACTGTTGACCAGAAGCCTTACTGATAATCAATTTACACATATTTTTCTCTGAGAATGAGAGCAGGGAAAGGGAAGAGGGAGAGAAAGAGAATCTTAAGCAGGCTCCATGCCCAGCGTAGAGCCCAATGTGGGGCTTAGTCTCATGACTGGGAGATCATGACCTGAGCCGAAATCAAGATTCAGGCGCTTACCCGACTGAGCCACCCAGGTGCCCCTACACCTATTTTGTATACATATTATATATCTAATTCTTATAATAAAGCAAGCTAGAGAAAAGAACACATTTGTAGTACTATGGCTATCTTAATACTATATACATTTATTGGAAAAAAATCCACGTTAAGAGGAACCACAAACCTGGTTGTTCAAAAGTCAGCTGTATTTTCATAATTAGGAAATAACAATTAGCAAATTGTAAAAAAAAAAAAAAATCAAGGTAATTAACACTTTATTGGTTCTTATCTCTTCCTATCTGGACAGGGTGGTGGTAATCTTAAGAAAATGGAAACACTTCTACTAGAAATATTTGGGCCTAATATGCCACTGTTTATGCCTTCTGTCTACATTCCTTTGGTAACTTTGCTCTTAAAAGTGTGAAAAACCTGGGGCACCTGGTGGCTCAGTCTATTGAGCATCTGATTTTGGCTCAGGTCATGATCTTACAGCATGTGAGTTCAAGCCCTGTATCAAGCTTGCTGTCAGCATAGAGCCTACTTTGGATCTTCTGTCTCTTCCCCCCACCCCCTCCCTGCTTGCGCTTTCTCTCTCAGAAATAAATAAATCTTTAAAAAAATGTGAAAAACCTATAATCACTGGGTTTTATTTATGCCAGGTGTTCTTAGAGCAAGAATGTGTTTTCCCTGCTACTAGGAATGGCATTTTGACAAGCTTGCTCACCTATAGGTCAGGCAGAAAATACAAGTGAAATAATAAGGCCTGAATTTTGGTACCTTGGGCATGAATGGTCTAGTCCAACTGATAAAAATGGCTGCTGTAGGACAGGCTCTTCCCCCGTCTCATCTAGGTTCTTCACTAGAGCCAAAAACCAGGCTTACATCAGCTGGCTGGCAGAAATCTCATGTTAGTGCTCATGTTCTTAGTTTTGCTTAGACGTTACTGTTAATTATATGTTCTACTTTATAGCCATACTGACTGAAGTGAGGGCAGATAGTGCTGTAGAAGAGCAGAGAGAAAACATCCTGACATGGTCATTCAGTTATTACCATGTTTTCAAGCTATTATTGACTTTGGGCATGAATAGTAAAGTTTCTCAAGATGTAAATGTTAATCAGGAGAGGATGAGAACTCTGCACTAGCTATTCCAGCTCCCCCGGACACGGTCTTCCTCCAGAGGCGGTCGAAGCTTTGTTTTGGTTTTTGATTGAGTAGCTGATTGGAGGTTATAAGAAAAATTCTTTGATCTTCCACTGTTCTCAAGAAGTTGGATACACTGCAAGTTGCTCACTGTTAAAAGCAAATACCAGAGAGATATTATTTATTATTTTTAATACTAGAGAGAAGAGTTCATTCCTGGTGAGGTAAAGGGTTAGATATGGACTGCCCAGGAAGCTAGTAAGGTGATAGCCAGTTTGTTGTAGAGATCGGTAACTTACCAGCCTTGCATTTTATATTATCCTCCAAGATAGAGGACATTTTTAAAGATTATTTATTTTGAGAACAAAAGCACGAATAGGGGGAGGACAGAGAGAGGAAGAGAATCGCAAGCAGGCTCTGCACTATCAGAGGAGAGCCTGACATAGGGCTTGAACTCACAAACCATGAGATGAAGTTGGATGCTTAACTGACCAAGCCACCCAGGCACCCCAATACATGACATCTCTTCAAGAACCTTGACTGGGAGAGGCCAAGTACTTGAGCTGAGACTGGGACCTAGGTCTTCAGTCTGTCTAGAAGAACTGGTGTAGCTTTCTCTATGCATCTAACCTAAAACAACACAAACTCGCATATACGCTTACTTCTCAACTTTCCATGTACCACACACTTGGCTATATAGTCCATTCTAGAAAACCATTTCATTTGAAGATTTCTTTAAGGATGACAGACTAATAGGCATATCAATCTTGAAATGGATTTTTTAGGCCTTTTTATGACTTTGAAGTTACTTATAGGATGAAAAATTTTAAGGTGTTACAGTTGGAAAATAGTGATGTATTCAACCCTCTTGCTGAGGACAAATTGCTATGTTTCTCCTCTCTGTGGAGCAAAGAAGCAACCATGAAAGGTGAGTAGTTTTAAAAAGTTACAAACATGTCTTACTTTTTCTCTTCCTGGTTTTATTATGGTTACTTAAAGTTATTTTAAAGTAAACTACTGATATGGAATTCTGTTTCTGGCTGCCTTTACTGTATCAAGTCTTGAGTTATCTGCAAACCCATCTGTAGATGGGCAGGAATATTCTGCATTCATACAAAGGGTTTACCATTACTAGTAATCACTTGAGCCACGGTTATTCCATTCATTGGAATGGGTTTTTAAAAGGTAGTTCTTTTATATTAAAAAAAAAAGGGGGGGGGGCAAATTTAGGTGTGTGAGAACACCAGCAAAGGAGAGGGGCAGAAGGGGGTGGTGGGGAGAATATCTCAAGCAGGCTGCACGCTCAGCACAGAGCCTAACGTGGGGCTTGATTTCACTACCATGAGATCATGACCTGAGCCGAAATCCAGAGTCAGATGCTTAACTGACTGAGCCACCTACGTGTCCAGGAGGTTATATATATTATTTGTATACATACATGTTATATATGTATATGCTCTCTGACCAGTCCTGTGCTGTTTTGTGGGTGGTATGCAGGGGTCGCTGTTGGATTGGAGAACAGGGATTGTGGAGTCTCCCATATGCACGTAGAGAAACAGGCCAAGGAGGCTATATCCAGCCCACTTTCTGCTTCCTCTTTTAAGAGGTAAAGGCACTACTAAAGCCTGTCCCTATGCTAGAAGTTGGAAGCAACAATCCTTGCTCAAATATTTGTGTGCCAAATAATTTCCTAAAAGTGAGTAAGATAGTGAGCAAATCAGAAGATCCTTAACTCCATGGAATTCTTAAAGCAAAAAAAAAAATCCACTAACTTTTATTCATGGAGAAGACCACAATTAATGTTCTCTTTTTGGTTCAATTTGGCATCTGGATTTCACATTGCAGAAATTAGTGTGTGTCAGTCGTGCCCATTTCCATGGAAATTATAGATTTTTTTTTTTTACTTAAATATCCAGATCAATTTGTAGATATTTTCTGTATGAAACATATATGGGCTCCAGCTACCCTAGTTAGCAGCTGTGACAATCAGCTTACTGTTTAGTGCTTAATGTACATGTGTAGACTTAACAAAACCTGGTCTTCCCTCAAGGTTAGGGTTAGGAAAAGGTTCTCTTCAGACCTTGTCTGTTTTCAAGCCACTGAGAATTACGCGTGTAGGACAAGCTGTTCATATGAAATCCAAGAAATCACGAAGTATTTGTTTATTCTGTCTCTTAACTGTGAGCCCTTTGACTAAAAACCTTTTGTGTTTATAAACATCTTCATTTTTAAGATTTCTGATGGTCTCAAGAAAAATCCAGGGCTAAGTAAAAATGTTTTGATTATTTAAATGTTACTTTTCCTGGTAGATTTAGCTGACCATTGTTTTTGAAACTAATTTTCAATTCATTCAAGTAGAACGAAAGCTTTTTTTTTTTTTTTTTAACATGGAAACTTTGAAAGGAATCAAAGCCCACAGTTGTAACTACCCTACCCACTACTCCCTGATCAGCCTGCCTATATCACATGAGTTGCCCAACTCTTTATTAAAGATTGGGCAGTAATTACTCTGTCCCCTACCTCCAGGTTTCTCCCCACTCCCCCCATCAAAAACTAAATGAATGTTAAAGTTCATGCTGACAGTCATTGTTCACCTTCCAGCTGCACTCTATTCCTGCAGGATGACTGGATCAGCAAGGGTGGGGTTGGGGGGAGTGTGTTGCCATAGCCACCCACGAACAACACTGGATCTGGCATTAACTGCTGACAGCACTGAACTTATCACCTAGATTTAATGCTGGTGTGAATGAAGGGGGCCCAGAGTAAAATACTCTTGTCTTGCTGCTGAAAAGAAAGTTCCCTGAGCATGAGTCAAATTGTGCATGGTGAAGCCTAAGTAGGACATATTATTAAGTATTACATGTCCTCTTCATGGGGCTATGAAAGGCAAAAGCCAGAATTTGTGGTTAAGGAACTTTTCAAGGTTGGGAAGGAGGTGAAGAATCTTAATGTGAAGTCAATATGGAACCAGAATTCCCAAGGTATTTACTTTGAAGAATGACAGTATTTCATTTCCCCTTTCCTTTATGTGAACATATATGTAAAAGTGATCAATAATAGGTACCAATTATTGTTTCTACTGGAGGTAATGTTACCAGTAACTTGTGGTTGTGAAAATAATTTGTCTCTTACAGAGGAGACATGTTGACTGCCGTAATGATTCCATGAAAGGGTAATGAAAAACATGCACATCTCAAATGAAATGACCATTGGAAACCCCTGGCAATCTCTGTCCTCATGTCTTCCATCTTTGGGGATGAAACAAAAAAGGCAAATGCTTCCCCAAATTGTCTCCCCAATCTGCTTTGCCAGTGCACTGGCTACCTTACCTGAATTGAGGCGCAGCACGGAATGGGCTTTGGAAGATCTTGTGGGATGAGGTACTTTCCCTTCTTGAGAACAACCTGAAATCAACCAACAGTGACCATTTCTCTCTGACCATGGTTAGCTGTGGCCTAACCAAGTTTTAAGTTCCTTATTGAGGTAGAGGCTTGAACTTGTTGGTATCTGCCAAGAGAAATTAAGTATGCTGTGGAAATACCATGTAGGCCCAGAGTAAAGTCCTGAGATTTTGCTGCCTGGGCTGCAGATCTGTTTCTAAAGGTGCCTTGACTCAACTTTTTTTCTTTTGGGGAGCTGTCTAGGCTTGTACTCTGCTGACTTTACTTGGATGATTCTTTCCAGAGCTGAAAATGTTCCAACTTAAAGCAGTCATCTGCTGAGCAAGTATTTACTATTGTGCATGGGTCTAGGGCATTCCCACAGATGGGCAGCCTTGTACTATCTTAGCATAAGGAAGGTCAAAGTGAGGCAGACAGAGTAGAGTGTTCCTGCTCCTGGAGCCATCCAAATGGGTAATGTAAGGGGAAGTCCCAAGCAGTGGTCTGGAGGGGTTTAAAGGGTAATGAAGGCCAGCAGAAGACCTCTTGATTGAGATGCCAAAATGCATCATTAAACCAACCCTGAACTAGAATTGCTGGAGGGGAGGCATTAAATGTGTGCTGAGAATTCTCCTGATGCTTGAAGTAAGATCAGTGGAGGTTTGCCCGGTGTAGTTAAATCTCATTTCAGATTCTGGTGCAACACTCTGGGGGTGCTTGTTATCGACTAGAAAGTGCCCAGAAGGATACTTACCATAGATTTGCTTGAGTACTAAGTGCCTGGTGGACTTGGTGCCTGAGCTGCCTTTGGATGAACTCTTTGTGGTCCTGTTTACTGCAGTGGCCTTTTGGGGGGTTAGTTCCAGCTCTTTCCTCCAAACTTGGAGCAGCAACGCCAGGCACTCTCGGTTCCATCTGTCCACATCTCTGGTTCCAAGCTGCTTCATGTGCAAGAGGTAGGACAGGTGCTTCCTAAGCTGGTAGCTGGTGAGGTCAGAAGAGAGGAGAGGCTTTAAGATCACAGTACTGAGAAAGTCTCCTTAGGGTTTCTAGAAGCTATAGGAAGAGTATTTGCTGAGCTGGGAGATTCATTTAAGCTCCCATTCCTAATTTGAAGTAGCAGTATGTTTAATGTTGAATTTTTTTTCTTTTTTTTTTTAATCAAACAGTTCCTGTACTAGGAATCAATCAGATGAGTCTGCCCTCAGGGTGGGTTGGGCCAATGTGTAAACAAATGAGAAGTACTGTGTAAGACTGAGGAGCTAGATGGCATGAGAGCATGTGAGACTTGATAATTCGTGGTGGTTGGGTAAGGCTTTATAAGACTGATACTTGTGAGAGGTGTATGAAGCAGTGTGTATTTGGTGATGGAATGCTAGGCTACACTGGAAAAAGCCAACATGTGTTCAGAGCCTGTTACATATGTTACATATCAGGCACATTCCTTATGATTTAGATGAAAATAAATCCATGAGGCAGACATAGGAGTCATAGGAGTCTGATAAAGGATGGGTAGATGGCAACAGAGGTTGCTCCTAACTTTACTTCCCCTTATGAGAACAACAACTAAGAACTATTCATGGATAAGACACCACTGAGAAACTCTTAGAACACGGGAGACAGGCTGCAGCCCCTTGCACCACAGAGGCCAAGACAGACTGCATTGGGATAGAAGGAACAGCTACATGCTGACTGCACTACCCTTCCACCAGGCTGGTGTATCACCACACCAAAATGTCTTTAGCCTATGGTTCCTCAAATGGGAAAGGGGAATCCAGCACCCCTCGCATTGAAGGTCACTTCTTGGGAACCCATACTCTAGTCTCAACCCATGGGGATTGCCAGGGAATCTGGGGCTTGACCACTGGGAGTCTGATGGAGAAGGTAGGGGCTTGCAGCAAACAGTATCTGGATCTTGGCATACCAAGTTCCTACCTGCAGTGGCCAAGTAGTAGTCCCAATCTTTAATTTTGTTCATCTGCAGAGCCAAAACAAGTGCAGTCTGACCAGGGAACTCAGCAGGGTAACTGAATGAGGTACTTAAAGAGCCTTGTCAACCCTGGAGTCAGGTTGGCTTCAGCTCAGGCAGGGGAGCTGAGGCATAACCTGGCCCACATATGAGTGTAGCTTCTGGTCCTGCCACACTAAAGTCTGGCCAGGACATCTGGAGAGGTACAGCAGGCAGAGCTGATTATCTGCAAAGCAAAGACAGTGGCCCTGTATAGCCAGGGAACTTGGGGTGCAGGCCACCTTGAGTAAGCCGCAAAGAACTTTTTAGGCCTTGGAGCTGGTTCTCCTGCTCTCCATGAGCAGGGAAAGTAATCCATAGCTCTAGCAATTGCTGAATAGAGGCTTCAGCCCATCTGACCAGGAAACCTAGCCAGACCACACAGGAAGCTGTGTAGCCCAGCCAGAGCCCTTCTTAACAGCAGCACTTGAACAGGAAGCACACCCTGGTTCTATTCCTGTCTGCACTGCAAAACTGGTGGCCCCATCTGGCCAGGGAACTCAGTGTACAATCTCGTCTGACTTGACTCCCCAAAGCTGTGCAGACCCCCAGGGCCTGTCCTGCTGCTCTGCCAGTTCAAGGAAGTGACTTCATAGCCCCACCTACTAGTAAGCCTGACTAGAAAACCCAGGGAACTGCACAGCCCATCCTAAAGCCTTGCTTGGGCAGAGAACAAACCCAGCAGTCCTATCCAACTGTTCCAGCTAGCAGCATCCCCACCCCACCCGCCACAACCTGAGAGCTTGCCCTGCCCCAAAACAGATGGCCCTAATAGCAAGTTCCACCTGCCGAAGGATGTTACTAGTAGACATGTCAAGCCCAAACTGAGCTTCCTGATGAAGAACTCTTGGCTAAAGCAAACCTGTGAAGAGTAGACCACTTATTCAAATGTTCAGATAGCAACATCAGAAATTAATAAAGTTCTGGTGACTGTAAAGAAACATCTGTGAGGGGCATCGGGGTGGCTCAGTTGGTTAAGCATCTGACTTCGGCTCAGGTCATGATCTTTTGGTTTGTGAGTTCAAGCCCCACATCAAGCTCTGTGAGGACAGTTCAGAGTCTGGAGCCTGCTTCCGATTCTGTGTCTCCCTCCCTCTCTGCCCCTCCCCATCTCTCTCTCTCTCTCAAAAATCTAAATAAAGCGTTAAAAATATTCTTAAAAAATCGATATCTGTGAACTATTCTACAAGCAATTCAGAATAATTCTTTAAAAAAGTTTGGTGAATTACAAAAATGCACAGACAACTAAATGAAATTAGCAAAAGAATGCATGAACAAAACAAAAATTCAACAAAGAAAAACCGGGGGTGGGGGAGATAAACCCCGGGGCTGAAAAATAGTGTCTGAACTGAAGAATTCAATAGAGAGCTTCAAAAGCAGACTTGACCATGTAGAATCTGTGACTTAGAAAACAGGGTATTTAAAATGATCTAGTCAGAGGGGCAAAAGAAAAAATGAAAAAGTGAAGAAAGTATGTGGGACTTCGAGGGCATGCTAAAGAGAAACAACCTCATTATGGGAATTTGAGGAGAGAGAATGGGACAGAAAATATATTTAAAGCAGTAATAGCTGAAAGTTTCCCAGACTTGGAGAGAGAAATGGACATTGAGATCCATGAAGCCCAAAGGACTCTAAATACAATCTGAATTAGTGCTACCCTTAGACACATTACACTGTTAAAAGTCTAATGTTGAAATACACAAGTTATAGATGTAAGAACTCCCATAAAACTATGAATTCGTTTTTCAACAAAAATTTTTCAAGCCAGGAGAGAATAGGATGATATATTCAAAATATTAAAGGAAAAAACTGTCAATTAAGAGATTTATAGCTGGCAAAACTATCCTTTAGAAATTAAAGCGGTAAAGAACAAACTAAAGCTGAAGGAGTTCATAATCTTACTAGACCTTCCTTGTAAGAAATGCTAAAGGAAATTCTCTGGAAGTAAAAGGATGCGAGTTAACATCATAAATACTTAAGGCAGTCCAAAACTCACTGATAATAGTAAACATAGTCAGAATGTGGAATTTTTGTGCATTATATACTTTTAAAAGTTTAAAAACTTAAGAGGTGCCTGGGTGGCTTAGCTGGTTAAGCATCTGACTCTTGATTTCAACTCAGGTCAGACTCTCACAGTTTGGAGATAGACCCCCTCATCTGGCTCTGTGCTGACAACATGGAGCCTGCTTGGGATTCTCTCTCTCCCTCTGACCTTCTCCTGCCTACAACCTCTCAATCTCTCTCAAAATAAACAGGTTTAAAAACTTAATAAAAGTAACAACTACAGTGGTATGAAACTAGAAATCATAATGGGAGGAAAACTGAAAAATTCACAAATGAAATTAACATTTTCCTGAGCAACCAAAATCAAAGAATGAATCAAAGGGAAAATAAAGGATCTTTAGACAATGGAAATAAAACAACAAAATTTATGGAATGCAGCAACAATGGTTTTAAGAGGGAAGTTCATAGCAATAAGTGCCTACATTAAGGAGCAAGAAAGATCTCAGATAACCTACTCTTTAAGGAAGCAGTAAAAGAACAAACTAAGTCCAAGGTTAATAGAAGGAAGGAAATAATAAAGATTAGACAGAGATAGGAGCAGGAAAACAACAGAAGATTAACAAAACAAGGAGTTCTTTGAAAAGAAATAAAATTGACAAGCCTTTAGCTAGACTAACCAAAGCAAAAAAGAGAGATGACCCAAGTCAACAAAATATGATGGAAAAGGAGATATTACAACTGATACCCAGTAGAAAGGCAAAGGACTATAAGACACTATTCTGAACTATATGACAAACTGGACAACCTAGAAATAATGGAAGTTATTAGAAACATAACTAAGACTGAACCAAGAAGAAATAGAAAATACATAAAGTTGGGGCACTTGGGTAGCTTGGTTGGGTGTCCGATTTCAGCTCAGGTCATGATCTTGCTGAACTCATGGGACGGAGTTCGAGTCCCATGTTGGGCTCAGTGCTGATGGCTCAGAGCCTGGAGCCTGCTTCGGATTCTGTGTGTCCCTCTCTACCCCTCCCCTTCTTGTGCTCTGTCTCTCTCAAAAAAAAGTTAACATTAAAAAATTATTAAAAATCCATATAGTCAATGTGCTATATCACTTTAATAAATGAAAGAAAAACATAATTACCTCAATAGAAGCAGAAAAAGCATTTTACAAAATTCAACATTTGTTCATGGTAAAAATTTAACTAAGTACATAAGAAATGTACCTCAATATGATAAAGGCAACATATGACAAGTCCACAGTTAACATCAAACTCAATGGTGAAAAGTTGAAAACTTTTCCTCTGAGAATAGGAACAAGATTAGGGTACCCACTCACAACTCCTATTCAACACAGGACTGGAGACACTAGCTAGAGCAGTCAGGCAAGACAAAGAAAAGGCACTGCATAAGGAAAGGAAGAAGTGACTCTTTCTTTGCAATTGATTTTATATATAGAAAAACTTAAGGACTCCACCAGAAAGTGTTGGAGTTAATCAACAAATTCTGTAGAGTTGCAGGATATAAAGCTAACATACAAAAATATGTGGCATTTCCATACATGAACATCTGAAAAAGTAATAAAATGACCCCATTTACAACAGCACCAAAAACAGTAAGATAGGAATAAATTCAACTGAAGCAGTGAAAAATCTCTACACTGAATGTAAAGTACAAAGCATTGATGAAATAAGTTGAAGACAGATATTCTGTGCTCTGATTGCAGGAATTAATATGACATCCATAGTACCCAAAGTCATTTTATAGATTCAGTGAAATGCCCATTCGATTCCAATGGCATTTTTTTTACACAAGTAGGAAAAATAATTATAAAATACGGAACCATAAAAGACCCCAAATAGCCAAAGCAATCTCAAGAAAGAACAACAAAAGGAGAAGTATACTTCCTGATTTCAAGCTATATTATAAGGTTAAAGTAATCAGAACACTAGATCAGGAGACTAGATGCTGGTGAGGATGTGGAGAAACGGGCACCCTCCTACACTGTTGGTGGGAATGTAAACTGGTGCAGCCCCTATGGAAAACAGTGTGGAGGTTCCTCAGAAAATTAACAATAGAACTCCCGTATGACCCAGCAGTAGCACTGCTGTATCCAAGGGATACAGAAGTGCTGATACATAGGGGCACATGTACCCCAATATTCATAGCAGCACTCTCAACAATAGCCAAAACATGGAAAGAGCCTAAGTGTCCATCAACTGACAAATGGATCAAGAAGATGTGGTTTATCTATACCATGGAATCCTACATGGCAATGAGAAAGAATGAAGTCTGGCCATTTGTAGCAACATGGATGGACCTTGAGGGTGTTATGCTGAGCGAAATAAGTCAGGCAGAGAAGGACAGATACCATATGTTTGCACATATAGGTGGATTAGGAGGAACTTCATGGACGACCATGAGGGAGAAGAAGGGGAAGAATAGTTGGGGAGAGGGAGGGAGGCAAACCATGAGAGACTCTTGAATGCTGAGAACAAACTGAGGGCCGATGGGGGTGGGGGAGAGGGGAAGGGAGGTGATGGGCATGGAGGAGGGCACTTGTTGGGATGAGCACTGGGTGTTCTATGGAAACCAACTTGACAAACTATTTAAGAATAAATAAAATAAAGTTATAGTAATCAAAACAATATGGTACCAGCATAAAAACAGATGCATAGACCAAATAAACCCATGCATATACGGTCAACTATATTTGACAAGGGAGCCAAGCACACTCCATGGAGAAAAGAGCATTTGTTTTATAGATGGTGCTAGAAGAATTGGATGTTCACATGTAAAAGAATGAAACTATACCCCTATTTTACACCACTCACAAAAATAGACTCGATATGGATTAAAAAGACATTAATGTACAACCAAAAATTCCTAAGAGAAAACCCAGAGAAAAAAAGCTCCTTGACAGTATATGTTACCAGATTTTTTTTTATATGACATTGAGAGCACAAACAACAAAAACAAGCAGGACTACAAAGTAAAAAGCTTCAACAAAGCAAAATAAATGATGAACAAAATAAAAACAACTATGGAAGGGGAAACATACTTACAAATCATCTATCTGATAAGAGGTTATTACCTAACATATATAAAGAACTCCTATAACTAGCAAAAAAACCCCAAATAATCCATTGATAAAAAGGGGCAAAGGACCCGAATAGACATTTTTCCAAAGAAGATACATGAGTGGCCAACAGGTACACCAGAAGGTGCTCAACATCATTAATCATAGGGGAAATTCAAATAAAAATCACGATGAGATCACATCATGCCTATTAGGATGGCCATTATCAAAAGAGAAAACAACTGTTGGTGAAGGTGTGCAGAAAATGGAAGCCTTGTGCAATGTTGGTGGGACAGTAAATTGGTTTGGCCACTGTGGGAAGTAGTATGGATTTTCCTCAAAGAATTAAAAATAGAACTACCATATGATTTGTCAATTCCACTTCTGGGGATTTATATAGAAGGAAATGAAAAATTATGTTGAGATATCTGCATCCATGTTCACATTAGAATTGTTTACAACAGCCAAAACATGGAAGCGTCCACCCATGGTTGAATCAATAAAGAAACTGTGTATATATACAGTAGAGTATTAGCCATAAAAAGAAGGAAATTCTGCCATTTCCAACATGGATGGACCTTGAGGGCATTATGCTAAGTGAAGTCCGAGGACAAATACTGTATGATTTCACTCATATGTATAATCTTAAAAGATCAAATTTGTGGTTACCAGTGGCAGGGGGTGAGGGGAGGAGGAACTGGGTGAAGATGACAAAAAGATACAAACTTACAGTTATGAGATAAATAAGTACTGGGGATATTGATAACATCATGACTATAGTTTACACTGCTTTATGGTATATATGAAAGCTATTGAGAGTAAATCCTCAAAGTTCTCATC
Source organism: Hyaena hyaena (assembly GCF_003009895.1). NCBI lineage: Eukaryota > Metazoa > Chordata > Mammalia > Carnivora > Hyaenidae > Hyaena > Hyaena hyaena. Next base: position 449,281 of record NW_024081210.1, read on the forward strand.
ACAAGGGAAAAATTGTTTTTCTCCTGCTTTTTAAAATCTACCTGAGATAATGGATGTTAACTAAACTTATTGTGGTAATCACTTCATATGAATCATATATGTAAGTCAAGTCATTATGCTGTACACCTTAAACTTCTACAAGGCTGTGTGTCAGTTATAGCTCAATAAAACTGGTGGGGAAAGAAGCTGAGTAACTTGAAGAAGGTCTCACAGCCAGAGCCAGGAGAGACCAACATTCATATTTGGTGCCGTCTGGCCCAACAGCCAAACACTGTCAAGGTCTTTGATCTGTGCTATGTACTTGGCAGGCATCGGCAGAGGTTTTTAAAAAGGATGGCAAAAGAGCGAGCGGTATTTTACTAGGTTCGTTCTATTGCAGGGTGGGGCCTGGAGTGGGACAGAGCTATGGGGCATGGGGATGATGGCTCTCTTTACAGCTAACGTTTGTTTGATGATGTCTGTCCCACATGGACTCTTACTGAACTTAGTGAACACAGCTGTTTTGGAGCCTCTCAAGGAAACCTGCATCACTCTTATTATCCGATTGGTAGCTGATTACTAGTGAGCCTGTAAAGTGCTGCAGAAAGCAACAGGCCCCAGGCCTGACTTTACGATACACCAAATGGGAAATGACATCTTCCTGAGGTCTGCTGAAAAGCTCTTTGTGGTCCTAGGTACAGTCCTTTCTTGCCCTAAAGGCTGATTTCACTCAACCTTCATGATTCTTCTTTTTCCTGTACCATGCCAAACCAGGCATCTCTCTACTAGAATATAGATCACATTTCCAAAAAAGCCAACTATGGGGAAAAGCTGGTGATAATGGGGCAGTACTGCTCCATAGTTCAGCTTCTTTGGTTTGTGATACCAGGGATCTTCCACACCCTCCACTCTGTGGGCAGAAAACTCACTGGGAAACCCATGTGTTGGCTTTCATGGTGTACAACTTCCACCTAATCGATTACGGTATGCAGACTTTTGAGTCTGTCCAGATGACAGGATGGTGCCAGGGGTCAGAGTAGCAGCCTCTGTTCTGTTTTCAAGGAAAATAGCACTTCTGGTTTGTTGAGAGTCCTAAGATGCCCAGTCATCCCTCTCAGCCCACGGCTCACGGCTCTTATGGTCCAGCCCGTCCTTGCTTATTAACTTCACAACATGCTAGAGAAGAGCTGATAGGAAGGTAGTTACAAATGTTCAGATAAGATGGAAGCGTTTAACACAACTGCTCTTAGCCACAGCAACTTTCCGGCTTCACTTAGACCATCCAGGGTCCAGCTTCAGTTTTGAAAATAAAGTCTTGATTGGTAAGAAGACTCACACGTTAAGACTAAGCCTCAGGTCTCAGGGCCCAAGGTTCACTCAGCTCGCCCTATCCCTGCCCATTTCCCAGTCTGCCTGTCTCCGTCCTCAACAGGTCTCCTATGATAGTCTGCATTTGTGGAGCAGTTGTGTGCCCAAGCCCTGTGCTCTACCCCACCCCTCATTGCTCCTTAGGTTTGGTCCCAGACACCATACCCTGCTCCGGGACAATGCTGTGGGCTCCTGTACTTAAAATAGAAGATGCACAAAGCTATATCACAGAATCAACGGGACTGTTTCTACTGTCGCCAGACATGTGACTTCCCACAATGTGCAGCATCCCACAATCCCTTTGGGAGTCCAAGTCCCAGGTCTCAGAATTGTACAATGGTGCAGCCAGAGGGCCTGTGTAATTGCCTCCCCAGATGGGCCTATAGACTATGAGCCCACTGTTCCTGGGGGGATGACTGAAAGCTCATTTGCTGCTATGGACGCTTACGGACAGGACCTGTCAGCTTCTGACTCTTCAAAGGAGTCAAAGAAACAGTTTGACTGGAAGGCATTTTAGCTAGAGAGCAGCTGTGGGGCCTGATATGGTAAACCTTGTTGGCTTGTTTAGATCCCAGGTTTCAGCTGAAATACTTAAAAAGTTCCTCTGGGACGGTAGCCAGTGCACCTCCTGGCAGAGCTCCCCTAGGAGGGGGAGCAAGGACCGTTCCCATCTAGGACTTCAGAGGCAGACTACCGCAGCTTCAAGCCAGCCCGGCACTTAAAGAGCTTTCCATATTTAAAAAAAAAAATAGTTAACATACATAAAACTACTTAGAACAGCATCTGGCACAAGTGCCTAAAAAATGCCAAGTACTAGTCTTAATGACAGTAGTAACAACATCCCCCTGTAACAACATTACCTTGACGAGTGTGAGCACCATCCAGGCAGCCCTTTTCTCCCCGCCTGTTCTAAGGTGAGGGGCGTGAGGCCTGCCTCCGCCGCTGTTATCCTGACCACCGCAAACACTGCCTTTACTGAGAACATACGGGAAAGGCCCTGGAGTCCGAGCTTCAAGTGCCTGATCTGTATCACCAGGACAAATCATTTTTTCCTGAGACCATTTGCTTGCCTGAAAAATGGGGACACTGATCCCTACCGTGTCCCAGCTTCCTGGGGCGGCTGGGAGAGCAAAGGGGTTCAGGCAGAAGATGACTTTATAAGACCAGCAGCCGGAATGGACACGAGGACCCACTGTAGCAAAAGCTGTGCCAGCATGAAGCAGATTGCCCGGCTCCCGGCCAGGCAGTCCTTGGCACCACAGCCCCTGAGGCCTCTCCCTGGACCTCACAGGAACCTCCCCCCTGCTAACCCTTCTCCTCTGCCAGCGTTAGGGTCTCTCCGCCCTTTTTATCTCCTGACAGGGGTGTTGACATGCGGCACACCTGTGCTCTCAGTGATTTGCTTGCATTGTTCCTCCATCAACCTTCCTCTCTCTGGAGATGGAGGACACCTGACCCGCAGCTGTGGGCGATGGCTGCAGCCCTTCCCCCGACTCTGATCATTACTAAGGCCTAGTATAGATTTAGGCCCTAGTGGGGCCTACAGATAGATGAATGAGACTATGAAATACGCGAAAACCTTGTAGCAAAGGACTCCTTCAGTCCTCCCATGATTACTCTCTGGAAGGATCTGTCTCCGTTATTTCTCCTCTACCCACTACTCCTTGCACCTACCCCACATTCCCAGCTTGGCAGGTACTCTCGCAGGTTCTTGCAATATGTTTAACATTCGGCCACTCAATCCACCATAAATGCACCCTGGCTTAGGTACTTGGGGTATGACTAATTTGTGGGTAGTAAAAACATAAAAAGAAAAATAAAGTATCTACCATGGGTAGGGCTTTAGAAATTACATAGTGCACACCATCTCGTTCAACAGCCTGCCATATAAACAGGGTGGGTGCAGCGATTACTAAATCCTGTTTTACAGATGAGAAAACTGAGGGTCAGGGAGGCCACGTGATTTGCCCAAGGTCAGATGACTTGTCAGAAACCTGAAACTCAGGCTTCCTGGTTACACACTGAGGCTTTTTTCCTTTACACCAGGCTACCCTGGGTACTTCCTACCTTTCTTGGCAAAAACATCTCCCAAATAGCTTATCCAATGTAAATAACTAGGACCTACACAGGAATGAGTTTTACGGGCAGGTCCAGTAAAATTGGCCTTGTTGTGCCAGCACGTGGAATTCACTAGAAAATGCCACCGAGGACCGGGGGTGTCATGCTGGGAGCGGCAGGACAGCCACAGAGCCAGAGACACCGTGGCGCCCCCATCGTCCTACCTTCTCCAGGCCCGCTGGATGACAGCTGCCGCCTTGTTCTTTTTGCGAAACAGCTCTTTCCTGCTCCTTTCTCTGTGGATTATCTGCAGCCGCAGCTCTACGGGGAGAAGGTCAATACTGACACTCTGCCCGGAGAGGGGACCAGGTGCCGGATCAGTCTCCTTGGATAGCCGAGTGTCCTCAGACAGGGTGGATGTTCCCGACTTCCTCACTGCTGACCTCAACACCTCTGTGCTCTGTGGCAAATCTGAGTAGATGCCTCCTGCGAGCTTGGCCTGTGTCACTTTGTTTCTTGGTGTCCGATGGTGGAGAGGATTCTGCCCAGTGTGGACCACCTCCCCCTTGGCACTGCCAGGCTGGCTAGAACCAGACAGGGAGCCCCTTCCTCCTCTGAGCTCTCGAATGCGCCTTTTCTGGGAGGCACATCTGGCTTTGGGTGCTGGGTCCTGCCGCCTGCTGGGCTTCCGGTGGCCATCCTGCTGTGGAAGGCTTGCAGCTGGCCCACTGGGGTCCCCTCCTTCCTCATCAGGCCCAGCCACCCTGATGCAGGAGGGCTGCTTCAAGAAGCCTTTCCCCTTGTCACATCGCCGCTCGCCAACTGTCTCACCTCTGGACTTCTCAACAGAGGACACTCCTGGAGGCCTGTTTCCATCATTGCCTTCACTGGGGCTGAAGTGGACACAGGCAGATCGGCCTTTAGATTGTTCTCTGGGTGATTCTTGGGGAGATAAGGAAAAAAAGAAAGCATATTTACTGTCCCAAACTTGCATAGTAGGGCAATTCTGCTCATTTTTTCACATAAAATACTCAGACTTGTCCTATAGCTTCACTATGATAGTAGTGATAGAAAAAATTGTTCGACTTCTATTTCTAGCAATGGAATGTTAGAGAACCTGCAATCTTTCCCATTACAGTAACCTAGAAATGCTGACTAAAATACAATAAACACTCTTTTACAAGCACCATAGTGCCTTCAAGAAAATAAAGGAAATCCTTCGGAGGCCAAAAATAAAGAGAAAACCGAAAATCCAAGGTGTTAAGCATTTGAGCTGATCTAGCAGTCCTCTGAGCAGATAGTAGTGGTGGAGTGGGCAACAGTTGGTCTTATGAAATATCTGGCTGTGTTTTAACATCCAGGCAAGGACAGAAAATGAGGCCTTGCAGGCAGACTGTTAGCGAGGATCACGACCCTGCATGAAGCCAGGACTCTTGAGGGGGCAAATCCTTTGGGAAATCATAGTACAGATTAAAAAAAAAAAAATCTAATTGCCAGCACTGGGAAACAATAAGCAAGGTTGTCTTAGCCTGGGTTCCGGATGGGGGAAAGAGTCTCCCTTGAGAATTAGAAACCCAAGTCCTCTGCCTCACATGGTTTCATATTCATTTATTCTCAACCCGTTGGAAAAATTAAAGTAAGAACCAAGATGGTGGTGCAGGATGCTTTGTAGAAGCAAACACAATATTGCTTTAACATGGCATTCCCTCAACTGAGGCCACACAGAGGGGTCCTTCTGCAAAGGACTTCATCTCTAAAGTTACAAAATGCATAAGGAAACAATCTACCATGAATGAGTTAACAGACACAATAGCGGTATTAGATTGGCAAGAACTTAGCTAAGAGAACTTAGCGTACGTGTGCACACATACGCACACACGTGAACTGATTAAATACACAAGATAATTTAAAAATATGAGAAAAGATTAGACCTATTTGAAAAATAACTAAATACAGCATCTAAAATGAAATATTTTAGATTCAATTAAAAAGCAATGAGGGGACTTCTTCTGGAATGGCAGAATTGAGGCATACTCACCACTGAGGACAATAGAAAAACCTAACAAAATATTACAAACCACCTGTCTGAAGGCATCAAAGAGCTAATAAGTCAGGAAAAATATGGGGCTGAGACACAAGGGAATCAGGTAAACGACAGAGAGATGAGCAAGGCATTGGGGCCATACGTCCGAGGGGAATCATTCCCTCAAGGTCTGGAGGACAAAACTTGGAGTCCAGAACCTTGCAAGAAGATTCTTTTGGATTGGAACTCTGGAGGGCTATATCTTAGGAGAAAAGGTGAATGTGTAGTAAATTGGCCCTTGCAGGGACTGAGTGCAGCTTTGCATCATCTTAGTTCTAGAAACTGGATTAAGGTGATCACAGGTTGTTCAGGCTCCTAAATGCCTGCCAGGAGCCAAAGCAAATCTCTCGGGAGGAATTAATATCATCCTAGGTCTCAAGTTATTTCTATAATTATTTATATTAAATGTATACCACTCAATCAAAAATATGCAGGCAGATAAGACAATTAAGTGGACACACAAGGTATCCAGATAATGTGTTTTCAGAAACAGATTTTAAAATAACTATTTGAGGGTGCCTGGGTGACTCAGTCGGTTGAATGTCCGACTTCAGCTCAGGTCATGATCTCACAGCTCGTGAGTCTGAGCCCCACGCTGGGCTCTGTACTGATGGCTCAGAGCCTGGAGCCTGCTTCCGATTCTGTGTCTCTCTCTCTCTGCCCCTTCCCCACTTATACTGTCTCTCTCTCTCTCTCTCAAAAATAAACATTCAAAGATAATAAAAAAATAACTAATTTATTATGCAAAAACGTATCTAAACTAGCTACTCTTCATGTAAGACAAAAGGGGATATAAGAAAACATGCTTGGGGCGCCTGGGTGGCTTAGTCGGTTAAGCGTCCGACTTTCGCTTAGGTCATGATCTCGCGCTTCGTGGGTTCGAGCCCCGCGTCGGGCTCTGTGCTGACTGCCAGCTCAGAGCCTGGAGCCTGTTTCAGAGTCTGTGTCTCTCTCTCTCTGACCCTCCCCTGCTCATGCTGTCTCTCTCTCTCTCCTAGAAATAAATAAAACATTTAAAAAAAAAAAAAGAAAGAAAATATGCTTGTATCTGCTCTTTTTTTTTTAAATTTTTAAATGTTTATTTTTGAGAAAGAGACAGAGCATGAGTGGGGGAGGGGCAGAGAGAGAGGGAGACACAGAATCTGAAGCAGGCTCCCGGCTCTGAGCTGTCAGCACAGAGCCTGACATGGGGCTCGAACTCATGAGCCATAAGATCACAATCTGAGCAGAAGTCGGATGCTTAACCAACTGAGCCACAAGGTGCCCCTTTGTATCTGCTCATTTGTATAAAGGAAATAAATATAGAAAGGATAAACCAGAGACTGAAAAGATTGGGTACCTACTGGGATGCGTCAGGAAAGGGATAGAAAGAAGAGGGAAATGGGAACCAGGCAGTGGGGCTGCGGGAGAACAACACTTCTCTGTGCATATATTTTTGTATAGCTCTGACTCTTAGAGCCATTATAATGGCTCACATACACCAAAAACAAAACAAAACAAAACAAAAACAAAAAACAAACAAAACAACCCCCCCCAAAAAACCCAATTAATCAACAAGATACCACTACATATGCATTAGAATGGTTGAAAACCCAAAAACACTGACAATACTAAATGCTGAAGAGACTGCTGAACAACAGGAACTCTTTATTCATTGCCGGTAGGAATGCAAAATGGTGCAGCTGCTTTGGAAGATAGTGTGGCGGTTCCATACACACTTATTCTTACCGTATAATCCAGTAATTGTGCTCTGTTATTTACCCAAATGAATTTAAAACTTATGTCTACCAAAAAAAAAAAAAAAAAAACCCCACAAAAACCAACTGCACATGGATATTGAGGGTGGCTTTATTCATAATTTCCCAAACTTGGAAGCAACCGAGATGTCCTTCAGTAGTTGAACAGATGATTAAACTGTGATACATGCAGACAATGGAATATTATTCAGCAGTAAAAAGAAATGAACTGAAAGGAAATGGGTGCTAAACAGAAATGAGCTATCAAGCCATGGAGGATATTCCTAAGTGAAATATTACTTCCCCTGCATGAATATTACTAGTGCATATTAGTGAGTGAAAAAGAAGCCAATCTGAAAAGGCTATCTATTGTGTGATTCCAACTAAATGACATTTTGGAAACAGGCAAAACTATGGAGATAGTAAATGGATCAGTGGTTACTAAGAGCTCAAGGGAGGGAAGGACACATAGGCAGAGCACCGGGGATTCTTAGGGCAGTGTGATAGTTAATTTTATGTGTGAACTTGGCTGGGATAAGGGACACCCAGACAGCTGGTAAAATATTGTTTCTGCGTGTGTCCGTGAGCGTGTCTCCAAAAGAAATTAGCATTTGAATTGGTAGACTGAGTAAAGGAGCTTGCCCTCACCAGTGCAGGTGGGCAACATCTAGTCTACTGAGGGCCTTAAGAGAAGAGAAAGTTGGAGGAAGAGCAAATTTGCTCTCTTTGCTTGAGCTGGGACAGCTTCGCCTGCCCTTAGACACAGGTACTCCTGGTTTTCCAGCTTTCAGATTTGTATCAGGACTTTACCATCAGCTCCCTCTTCCCCCTGACTCTTAGGCCTTGGGATTCAACCTCACACCATCTGCTCCCCTGGCTCTCAAGCCTTCAGATTCACTGAATCACCACCAGCTTTCCTGGTTCTCCAATTTGCAGGCAGCAGATCGTGGGACTTCTCAGCCTCCATAATCAAGTGAGCCAATTTCTATAACAAACCTCCTCTTTTATATGTATCTTATTGGTTCTGTTTCTCTGGAGAATCCTGACTAACACAGGCAGTGAAACTATTCTGTATGACACCGCAGTGGTGGATACAGTATACATCTGTCAAAGCCTATAGAATGTGCAACACCAGGCATGAAGTCTGATGTAATTTGTGGACTTTGTGTGGTAAGAATGTATCGGTGTAGGTTTATCACTTTTAACAAATGTACCACTCTGGTATAGGATGTTGATAGTGGGGGAGTATGCATGTGTTGGGGGCCAGGCGCGTATGGCCTTTCTGTTTCAATTTTGTTGTAACCCTAAAACTCTAAAAAGCAAACTCTATTTTTTAAATTTCAGTTATTTTATTTTAGTTTTTAAGTTTACTTATTTATTTTGAGAGACAGAGACAGACAGAAAGCAGGGGAGGGGCAGAGAGAAAAGTAGAGAGAGAATTCCAAGCATGTTCCACCCTGTCAGCACAGAGTCCGACGTGGGGCTCGATCTTATGAACTATGAGATCATGACCTGAGCAGAAATCAAGAGTCAGATGCTTAAGTGACTGAGCTACCGAGGTGCTCCTAAAAAGTAAACTCTATTAAAAGGAAAAAAATTAAGAGGTACAAACTTCCAGTTCTAAAATAAACAAGTCACAGGGATGAAAAGTATAGCATAGGGAATACAGTCAATAATATACTAGTGTTATATGTACAGGACTGTCCAGTCACTCTGTTGTAAGCCTGAAACTAATTTAGCATTGTATGTCAACCACACCTCAATAAAGAAAAGGAAAAATAATGAAGAAATGGAAAGATGATATTAGATAGTATTAATGAGTAATAAAATAATGTGATTTGGGTCTTAATATTGATAGATCAGTGAGAAAAAAGACAAAGCTAAACATATACCCATATGTAAAAATATATAATAGAGATAGCATTAAAATTTTTTTAAAGTTTATTTATTTTTGAGAGGAAGGAGAGAAAGAACAAGCAGGGAGGGGAAAGAGAGAGAGGCAGACAAGGAATCTGAAGTAGGCTTCAGATTCTGTGCTGATAGCTCAGAGCCTGACACAGGGCTTGAGCCCATGAACTGTGAGATCATGACCTGAGCCGAAGTTAGCTGCTTAACTGACTGAGCCACCCATGTGCCCCTGAGAGCAATTTTAATTAGTGGGTGTGGACCCAGAGAGGGGTGCTGTATCCGTCCTGAAGCTGTCAATTCACAAAGCTCGCTGCCAATGGTGTAGCTCCATGTGTATGGCCATGAAGATTATTCCATGTATAGGGCTAGAAAACTGCCTATTACCTGAAAAGAAGTAATTAGATTCCATCGCTATATAAAAACTTAAATTTGAGACAGTAAAAATTGCCGTGTTTATTAGATCTTGAAGTGGGAAAAATCTTTTCTTAGCATAAAGCCACAAGAAGAAAAATCTCAAAAGAAAAAAATAAACAGAATTAAAAGGTAAAATGAAAAAAGATATTTGTTATTTATGATAGAGGTTACTATTTTTATTATGTAATGAACTTTTGGAAATATTAAGAAAATGAAAAACCAATATAAAAATTGACAGAGGACATCAGTGAACATTCCAGAAAATAAGTACACAAAGTTAATGAAAATATGACAAAATTCTATCCTGCTAACTAGGATTCAATAAAATAATTATTTGCCTAAATGTTTGGAGAGTTTTTGTTTTTGCTTTTAAAAGGTAAGACAGCCTTCTACAACCTTCCTGGGATGAAATTTGACAGGATGTTTAAAGAGCCATAAAAATTACAGATGTACACAAACATATATTATATGAAAGGCTATTTAGCTTATATGTCCTACAACACAGACACGAATAAACAAATCATGTTGTATTCATATCTGATAAAATACTAAGCAGCTACCAACATTTTTGTTGAAAACAAGGAGACAAAGTAAGATCTCAAAACAGGATGCACCCAGTTTTCTGAATGAAAAAAAGCAAAGTTCTAATAGATGGTCTGGAACCAAAGTGACAAGAGTTGTTAAGACTAAGGAAGATTTTTATTTATTTTTTATTCTTTTCTGTTTCAAAAATTGTTTTCTAATGTACATTAACTAATTTTGTAACTAGGAAAAAATGTCATTTCCTGTTTAAATAAAAAGTACCAAACTACAAAAAAAAAAAAAAAGCTGAACAATTAAAATCAAGAAGGATATGGAAAACAACTCAAAATGGAATATAAATAATAACAAACAAACCTAACTGTATTACAAATGAATGCGGTAACCACACGAAAAGGCAAGGAAGAAAACTGACCTAAGTAACTATGTAAAAGCATATTTTGGCTGAATACTGTACAGACAAAAAGAAATGCATATAAATACTGTGCTCTAGGTAGTAAGTTTGTCTCACGGGGTGTGGGTGAGCAATTCTGAGACTGTTCTGTGTGTACACTGGGATTGAACAAATAAACGTATATATCATAGATGATGGGAGCCCAATCTTTCACTGCTGGAAGGAACACTTCAAATAGAAAAGAATGAACTCTGTGTTGCTGAATGGAATTGGAGGTACCATAAATATGAACTCATGGTGTGTGTGTGTGTGTGTGTGTGTGTGTGTGTAATACACACACACACAGATGCAGAAATAGATGTACATAATTTTTAGTTCTGTCTGATGAAAGGACTTAGGAGCAATGGTACTCTAGTAGTAATATGCCTACCTAGCTCTTAGATGTTAATTTCTAATACCGTTCTTCAACAAAGGGAACCAGGGTTCCCTGGAGAAACGGTTAATTCTAGGGCTTTTACTTGGGTAGAGATATGATGAGGTTTCATTTTGAAGAGACCAATCTGTTCACAGAGAGGAAAATGGATTAGGGGAGCCAGAACAGATAAGTAAAACCAGTTAGGAAGCTACTATAATAGTCCAAGTTAGAGATGAAAGTAAGAAGATGTCAGGCAGAATATATGGTGGTGGTGGATGAGAGAGAGAAAATGATTTTGAAAGATATTTAGGAGGTAAATGAGATAAGACCTGGTGACAGACGGGGTATGGGTGGTAAAGGGAAAGGAGATAAGGATTACTCCTGGACTGGACGTACAGATGGAGGAGTATGTCATTAACCAGCACATAGAGCAGGTTTGCATAAAATTTTCATCTGTCCTGTCTTAGATAGGTTGGGTTTGAGATGCCTTTGGGACATCCAAGTGAAGACATAAGTCAGTCATCAAATATACAAAATTGGAAGAAGGAAAAGAGGTCAGGGAGTCTTTGGCATATAGGTGGTAACTGACATTTCTGCCTTGGCCATTGTACGTGTGCCGAATGCAAGGGCCCACGTACTCCCACCAGTCATACCCACTAGCTCTGCTGCCCATATGGTGAGAAATAAGATGACACCAGGGATGACCCTTAAAACAGTGAGTTTCTCCTCCACTTGACTCTCCGGAAAACCACACTGACAGAGACAAGTTTATCTCACCACTTCCCACAAGCCATCTGCTATCAAGTCCTCTCAATTCTTCCTCTCCAGGCCATCCCTTGCTCTTCACCCTGCTGCTACTGGGTCTTAGTGCAGGCCCTCCAAACCCAGCCTCCACTCAGTGATCTTCCTAAATATTATGTCTCCTTCTTTCCCTACCTTTTATTTGAAGTATAATGAGGTTGATTATAACAGCTCATATTTATAGAGTGCGTTAGACACTGTGTTTTAATCTTTTCATGGGTTATCTCATTAATGTTCACAAATGTCTAAGACAGGCAGTATTATTATCCTTATTACTTTTTTTTTTTTTTTTTTACAAATAAAGAAAGGGAGGCTTGAAGAGGTTAAGTAACTTGATCAAGATTATATAGCTATTAAGTGGTAGGGTCTATATATGAACCTAGTTTATTTGATTCTAAAGGTCGTACACCTAGCCATTATGCTCTACACACACTGTCAACAACAGGGGAAGGATTACTATGTGAGAGGAGAAAGAACTCACTTACTAAGAGACCTTGGGCAAACTCCTCTTTCATGGCCTCAGTTTCCTGACTTGTGTTGAGAAGGCTGTACTAGATGCTTTGTAACGACCCTCAAGCTCTAACATCCTCTATTTCTATTAGATAGGATGAAGGAGAAAAAGAAGTGCCCCACATTTCCCATCTCTGGGTTTTTGCTGGGATGCTCACTTCTCAAGGTCTACGCTGTGTGAGTACTGATTGGCTGACCCTTCTTAGCCAAAGATAAAGAGGCTTGGGGTGCCATCTGCCCAAATATGTTGGGGTTTCCCAGGAATACTGCACTCGAGAAGCTCCATTCAGTCCAATGGTCAGTCTTGATTCCTAGATGTGTCTCCCTATTTTCCTTTGCATTCTGGCCTCTTAGGCAGATAAAGGGGGGCAAAAGCTGTCCGTGAAACTGCAGCTCTCTCGCCTTAGATCTGAATCAGGTTCATTGGCCTCTGTGCCTTTTACTTTTCCCAAAGTTTGGATGCTGAGCTTCTCTGAGACACTGTTCGTATATTTAAAACTGACTCTTCCCAAATGTTCTTTATTCAGGACACCATTTCCTGCCCTCAAATAAATGAGGAGTTCTCCTGCCTCAGAATTGTTCTAGAATAGTAACTTTCAGGGTTTTTTGACAGTAACACATACCAAGAAATAAATCTTACATTGTGGCCTAGTATACTCATAATACATGTACATACACACACACACACACACACACACACACACACACACCCCTATGTGCATAGACATACAATACAATTTATTACCTTTATTATGTGCAATATACTTTGATGTTTTCTTAAGTAGTCTATTTCATGAAAATTATCCTGGTCCAATTCACTAAATTTACATTTTATGAGCCACACATGGCTTGAAAGTCATTATAAAACCATGTCCCTGATCACCTTTAAACCAAAAGTAAGGAGAGGAAGTCTAACTGGTATCAGTGTAATTAAAGGACAAAAGGATTAGTTATTAAAAACTGAAACATCATGGACTTTTCAGGATGTAAGGTGACTGTATCTGAATGTGTACAGGTCCACAGTAGATCTGATTGGTCTTGTAGTGTAAATGTCTCAAGGTGTTTTATCAGAAGGCAAACACAAACCACAATTATCTTCTGTACTTGTAAAAAGTCTGAAATCACTGTGTTCCTCTTTCTCTCTGTTCTACAGAGTACTGGATTGGGAGGAAAACATTGTCTCTGTGAAATTGCAGCAATTAAGTATAATTCTTGTGGCACACAGCAAGCCCAAAGCCAGCCAAACTGTTAATGGGTGCTTTTTATGAGGAGTCAGGTCAAGAAGTATTCGCCTATATAACCAATTTTGTGCTCACTGCTGTAAGAAATATGCCGGTGGTATGGTCCTTAGCCCTAATTATAGTTAAGTATGGCTGGCACATAGCACACAGTGTGGACTCAGAAGCATATCTGTTGATTGAATGTATGCATAAGTGATTCAGTGAACTGAGTAGGAGCAAAGCTTTACCATAAAATGGAGCTCTGTCACAGAAGACATAAGTACACCCAATGAATACATTTCATGTCATGTTTAATAATCTGTCCTTCATGTCTGAATCTCAAGCACCTAGCTAATACCATACAGCTATATGTTCAACAAATATTTATTGTATCTATTATGCACCAGTCACCCTGCTAGGTGCTAGGTACACAGCAGTAAGAGACACATTGCTCTTTGTGGCCGAAGATTCTTTCCATTCCAGTATGCACTCTTCTGAAATGTCATTTTGCAACATCTTCAAACCAGAGGTGGAGTCTATGCCTCCATCCCCTTGAATGTGGACTGACCTTGTGAGTTGCTCCGATCAACAGAATGTGGTAGAAGTGATGTGACAGTTTTGGAACTTAGGCCTCAAGAGAGCTTGTCACTTCTGGCCTTCTCTCTCTTAGAGCACTGCCCTGAGCATGATATTCAAGGAAGATGGTCTAACCTCCTGGAGGCTGAAAGGTCACGTGGGAAGGAACTGAGACACCTTAGCCAACAGCCAGCACCAACTGCCACACATGTGAAGGACGCCATCTTGGACTTTCAGGCCCAACCAACCTTCCACCAGCCACATAGTGAGCCCTAGTGGTCCAGAAGAGGAACTGCGCAGACAACCCACAGAATTGTGACAATAAATCGTTGTTCTAAGTCACTCAGTTTTTGCGGTAGCTTGTTATGTCACAGAAACCAACAGCCAAATAAGAACGTAGCATGGACTTAGGGACCAGTTAGTGAACAGAAGCTGGAAAGGCAGTAAAGAGACTATCAGCGAAGGCTGAAAGAACAGAAAAGAAATCGCTATTGGAGTCTGGAGAATGGTCAATTGTATTATTCAGTGGCAGAATAAAGGGCAAAATTGGCAACAGTTGCCTACAGTAACTTAGAAGACAGACAACATACCTAATGAATTTGTAAACATGGTTTAGGATATTTCCAGGTGCAATCATCAAAGAAAATATCAACTGGCTTTTTTTAGCTGCATATGATAAGGTGTGGGGAGAAAGAAAGAAAATTAGGAAAGAACTGCTCACTGTGCAAGCAGAATCTAGAGGAAAGATAAGGAGCCTAAAATGTGGGGGATTAGAAAAAAAATTGTTTCACATTTTCATTCTTTCTAGCCAGTGAAAGAATCTCATAGTAAAATACGACTTGTGGATAAAGATCAAATCAAGAGTATTACTGTGCAACCCTGTATTAAGACCTCAAAAATATCTAAGACGGTACACTGTAGGCACTCTAAGCTAAACAAAAGAACTTCTAAGAACTTTAAGGGCATTTTCCCATAGCAGCCTGAGCCACCCAAAGTAGAGAGAGGCCTGTCTGGGAAATAATTATGGATGTAGGGTTTTTTTTAATTAAAAATTTTTTTTGATTGATTGATTGATTTAAAATGCATGAGTGAGGGAGTAGCAGAGAGAAAGGGAGAGACACAGAGAGAATCTGAAGCAGGCTCCACACTGTCAGCATGGGGGGCCCTACCTGGGGCTTGAACTCATGAACTGGGAGATTATGACCTGGGCTGAAACCAAGAGTCGTACACTTAACCGACTAAGCCACCCAGGTGCCCCGGATGTAGTGTTAGAACATGGAGTGAACCCAATCAGATTCATAGGAAATTCTGAGGTAATTGCATCACAAAGAGTAGCACCAGCTTGAACTGCTGAGTCAGTTCAAAACAAAGGGGAGCCTCTGGAACCTCAACTTCTCGTAGGCCAGAAACAGGCTGAGAAAGCTATTTAACTGCAAATGTGGGCTGTGTCTTATGGAAAGGAAGAGGTCTCAGAGAGCAGAACACAGAGCCCAGGTGGAAGAGCCAAGAGACAAGGAGAATAATGGAACAGGAAACCACACATAGGGTAAAACCATAACCTAATCAAGGAACATTTACTTCATACTTCAGAGTAGGGGACCTACTAATGTGTAACCAGCTGGCTTTCAGAATTGCTATGGACTAGTGACTGCTATATGCCTCTTATTTCTCCCCTTTTGCAGCAAGGGTGTCTACCATGGTTATTTTGTCCCTGTCTCACTGTTGCTTATTGGGTGTATTTGGGGGTTGATAATGTGTGTTTTTGGTTGGCTAGTCCCTGAACTGGAATGATTCACACCTGGGGAAACTTGACAACGTCTGGCCATGACATACATCTCAAGATCCCAAACTTCAAGCTTGATGTGATAACTGAAATGACATTTTTGGGTCCTGAGACAACAGTGAGAATATTATGCCTGTGGGAGGGATGTGAATAATCTGTGGCCAAAAAGGACTTGTGCTAGGTTGTTTAATAGTCAAAACTGCTTCCAACCCAGTAGGCACAAAAGTGGAGTATATTTCTAAACCACACTCAGTGTCCGGCTAGTCATAAAACTCACTTTGATCAACAGAATGCAGGATGCACATTCTAGAGCCTGTTCCTCAAGAGGTCTTGTAGCTTCTGCCTTTGCTTTTCTAGAATGACACCCTGAGATCACTGGGTGAGGAGGCCAGTCTAGCCTAATGGAGGATGAAAGACCATGTAAAGCAGAGTCAAGGAATCCCAGCTGACAGCCAGCATCAACTGCCAGGCATTCAAGTCAGTCTACCTTAAACCACCTAATTCAGCGGACTCTCCACCTCTATGGTGTCACATTAGTGACACCAGGTGAAACTGTGGAGGAACCAACCCACAGAATCATGAGAAATAATAAATTGTGGTTCTAAGCCACTTAGTTTTAGTGTAGTTTTTTTTTTTTTTGGTTTTGTTTTGTTTTACATAGCAGCAGAAAAATGAAACAACCCTGATCTTATAGATATTATAATCTATAGGAAAAAATAGACAAATAATCCAGTAATAACAATAAAAGGTGATTATCTTTCTAATACAGAGGTGCAGAATGCCTAAGGGGTAATATATCAGGAAGATGAAGGCTTGTTCAGTGGGGAGGTATGGCTGTATAGAGGGAGGAACATTCATCCTGAGATCTGAAAAATAAGAGGGACTTTTCATCCATATGGGTGGAGGGAATGTAAAATGCAATGACCTCAAGCTAAGAAAGCATTTACTCAAATGCAGCATGGTTGTTACATCACGGGAATCTAGTTAACACTAGCTGAATGAATAAATGAATGAATATAAACCAAGGCATCAGATCTCCTTAAGGTATACATTGCTGATGCATTATCACTGCAAAGTGGGTTATGGAATTAGATTCTGGATATGTTTATGATAATTCATGTGTGCTTTTATGTAGTTGTTCTTGGCTAGATCATCAGTGTGGTTTAATAATAGTAGTTACTGAAGACCTACAATGAGTTGTGGGCTATGATACATTTTCTACATTAATTATTTTATTTCTATTTATAACTCGCTTGCAGGGTAGAGAGTGTGCCCTCATTTTTTTCTTTTTCAAAACTGAAGTATAGTTGATACACAGTGTTACATTAGTTTCAGGTGTACAACACAGTATTTCTGTTATGCTCTGCTCACTGCAAATATAGCTACCATCTGTCACCATACGGCACTATGACAACATCATTGACTCTATTCCTTATGTTGTACTTTTCTTCTCCATGACTTATTCATTCCATAACTGGAAACCTGTACCTTCCACTCCCCTTCACCCATTTTGCTCATTGCCCCGCTCCCCTCCTCTCTGGCAACTATCGGTTTGTTCTCTGTATTTATGGGTCTATTTCTGCTTTTTTTGTTTGTTCATTTGTTTTTTGAGTATACCTCCCCATTTTATGGCTAAGGAAATTAAGGTTCAGAGAGATAGAATGAATTGTCCACGCCCTGAATGGGGTCACCATGAGATCTAATAGACTTGTTTCTGGGGTCCACAATGTCAGAACTATGTTTATAATAATCCTAAGACATTATTTGCCTTTTCTCTATGTTGGCATTTGCACTTAGATTCCTGGATGGTTCTTGCCATTCCCTAATTTATAAGAATGGCTCAATATGCTTAAATTGAATACCTGTTTTCCTTCTGGGAAGCTGGAGTCATAGTATATGCTAGGCAGAGGTATGGTACCTATGTCACTGACCCCAATAAAAATCCTGCAGTACTAAGTTTAGGTGTGCTTTTCTGGTAGACAAAAGGTTAACTGGTTGTCACAATTCATTGCTGGAGGAATTAAGCATGTCTTCTGTGTGATTCCACTGGGAGAAGACTCTTGGAAGTTTGCACCTGGTTTCTTCCAGACTTTGCTTCGTGTGCATTTTCCCTTTGTTGAACTTGATTTGTATCCCTTTGTTATGATAGATCCCACCTGTGAGTACAAATATATGCTGAGTCTTGTGAGTGCTCTTAGCAAATTACTAAACTGGGTGGGGGCGGGGGGGTGTCTTGGGGATGCCCAACATACTAAATAAAGTCTAAACAGGATAAACTCCCCAAAATCCATGCCAAGACACATCACATTAAAGTGCTGAAAACTAGGGGTGCCTGGGTGGCTCAGTTGGTTAAGCATCCGACTTTGGCTCAGGTCATGATCTCCTAGTCTGTGGGTTCAAGCCCTGCGTCAGGCTCTGGGCTGACAGCTCAGAGCCTGGAGCCAGCTTCAGATTCTATGTCGCCTTCTCTCTGCCCCTCCCCCGCTCGGTCTCTTTCTCTGTCTCTCAAAATAAAATAAAGACATAAAAAAATAAAAAAAATAAACTATTAAAAACTAAAGATAAAGAAAAATCTTGAAAGCAGCCAGAGAGCAGTGACATGTTACTTAGAAATGTTACTGAGGAAAAAGCCATTTGAACGACAGTGGATTTCTCATCTGAAACCACGAAAACCAGAAGGGGCACGGCCTCTTTCAAGTGTGAGAAGGAAAGACTTGCCAGCTGAACATTCTGGATCTGGTTTGCCAACTCGTCAGGAACAAAATAAAAACATCCTCCGACAAAGGAAAACTCAAAGAATTTGTTGCTAGCTCAGGTCATGATCTTGTGGTTTGTGGGTTGGAGTCCTGCATTGGGCTCCACACTGCCTGGGATTCTCTCTCTCCCTCTCTCTCTGCTCCTTCCCCACTTGCACACACATGGGAGCGCGCTCTCTCTCTCTCTCTCTCAAAATAAATAAATAAATAAATAAACTTTAAAGAAGTGGTAAAATGTTGATACTAGTTATAAGTCCCTTATAACTTATATGTATATTATACATATAAGTAGATGGTAATACTCAGAGCAACCACCACAAAAACTGTAGAAAGAAATACACTCAAAAACACTAAAATTAATCAAGATAGAATCCTAATAGATGTTCAAGTAGTCCACAGGAAGAGAAAAAAAGAAACACAGGAAAGAGGACCAGAGGAAATAAATGGAAAATAAATAATAAAATTGCAGTCTTCACTGCTGCCATAATTACCTTAAATGTAAATGGAATACATACACCATTCAAGAGAGCCCACAGTCCACGGGGTGGCATCAGGTAACAAAGACACCTACCATTTGGCTTTCTGGGGTCTGTTCCCTGCACATCTGGGGGGCTGTTCCCAGCCTCCCTCTGGGGGGCTCTCCCCTCAGGGTCCTGGGCTGCGCCACCCGTGGGAGGCTGTTTGCTGCGGGCCCAGCTCTGCCTGTGGGGCTCAGCCTGGGTGTTGGGCACACAGGGAGGGGCTTGGGCTCTGGAGGAATCTGGGCTCAGCCTTCCCTTCTGTTGTTCTGCCTCTCTTCGTTTGTTTTCTTCCTCTCGCTTCCTGGAAGCAAAGCCAAGGGGAAAGAGGAAAAAATTAGAAGAGTGTTACCCATTCAAATATTCCTGAATGAGATTTAAATTTTATGAGGAGCTATCACATCACAGGAAGGATTTGGCAATTCATGATTACCACGATGTCACAATTTTCAGTCTTTTCTCCAGACCTTAGAGTTCAACAGATGACGGAACAGAGAAGAGTCTCACAGATCAGCCTTTGCCCAGCAGGGGCACACATGATGGAAAACTATGCTTGTGAGATATGACAATCCTAAGGTGTGTGCACCCAAGCTTGTGTGGGGTCCCTCCCTGTAACTCCATGCCTTTTTCTCCTATTCTGGAGAGCACACCGGAATGCCGCTGGGAGGGCCAGTCACAGGGATAGCCTTTAATCTTCTCTAGTTAGTAAAAAAGACCATTTGGCAAAGCTTATGATTATATGAAATGATTACTTACAAAGCACCTCACAACTGATTATAATACACCTGTGAGTTGCCACATGGCTACCCAGACCTCCAGCAAAGGAGCTGCCCACTCATTTTGCAGACGGAGTCCAGGAGGCAGGAGGATTTTCAAAAAGTCATACACAAGCCGTGGTGGCGAGGCTGGCCCCTGTGGATAGCAACGGAATCGAAGAGGGCTGGGTCGAGAAATGAGCAGCAACGGGAGGAGGATGGGTCAGCGACAGCCCAGATCCAGAAAGGCGCAAGGTGCTTGAGGATGAAGGAGCTGAGTTAAGGACAAGGTTTGTGTGACCAAGAGCATCAATTGGTAGGAATTTCCAAGGGAAAGAAAGGGGGAGACAGCTAACATTTATTGAGCATCTTCTGTACTGGGGACCGAGGACCATGGGGTTCAAGCCTCCCTAGAGGAAACTTCGATTCAGAAGGGACAGCTAGGAAACAAAAGACCTAACAAATAATGGAAGAAGTGCTATACTAGTGTGCTTGCACAGAGGAAGTAGTGATTAGTTTTGTCTGGAGGAGTCTGGAAGCTCCCAGCTGCTGCTTCTCAAAGATGTGGAGAAGTCTGCTGGGGAGATCAGGTGGGAATGAGGACTTCGCTGGGAGGGAGCAGTTTGGGTGAAGGCCAGTAGTGTGGAAAACCTGGGTCTGCTTTGCTTCTTCTCATCTTTGAACAGTGCTTGCTATACCCAGTAGGCACTCAATGCAGATTTGCTGCCCAGGTGACTCAGTTACTGCTCAGGAAGAGAATGAGGTGGCCACATAAAGGTTCAGGTTCAAGTCGAATGAATGATTCGGTCGGTGTAGCGGAGAGAAGGCTGTGCTGGGAAGTAAACGAAATTTTCTAGTCCTCCCCTGCCAGTAACTACATTGAGCCAGTCACTCTTCTGTTCCCAAGACTCAGTTATCCCAGGTCTAACCCTTGTGTGATAGTTTATAACCTGGACTTGATTTAGGGGTCTGTTTAGAAGCCAGATGTCTTTATAAAACCTGGGATATCTTTTGTAACAAGATAGATTTCTTTTATTGTTATAGCTGGTATCAGAGTCCCTCTTGGGGACGGAGGACCTTGTTTAGACAAATATTTTAATCAGCTTCAGAACAGAACTGAGGGCTGGCAGCAGGTGAGACCTCCAGGACCTAGGTGGTGACTGGCCCTGAGGCCCCAGGGGAGGGCTGGTCTGTGGTGACAAAAAAAAAAAAAAAAATCTGTTTGAAGCTCCCAACAGGAGGGAGGAGATGAAAGAACCAAAGAGACAGAGAGAGAGAGAGAGAGAGAGAGAAAGGAGGGGGAGGAGAAGATGGAAGTCTGGGCACATAGTGGTGCAAAGGCCAAGCCCAAAAGAGTCCTCCATGGTGAGATGATGGAGGAGGACTTTACCTCTGTGCTCCTCACACTTTAACCAACAGAGTCTCCTGAGATCTTGTTAATATTTAGGTTCTGATTTAGCAAGCCTGGAGTGGGGCTCAAGATTCTGAATTCCAAGGGCACCAGGATGGCTCAGTTGGTTGAGCGTCTGATTCTTGGTTTCAGCTCAGGTCATGATCTCCTGGTTTGTGACTGCAAGCCCTGCATCGGGCTTTGTGCTGACAGTGCAGAGCCTGCTTGGGATTCTCTTTCTCTCCCTCTCTCTCTGCCCCTCCCCTGTTTACATGCTCTGTCTCTCTCTCTCAAGATAAATAAACTTTAAAAGAATAGAGAAAGATTCTGCATTTCTTTTTTTTTTTTTTTTTTTTTTTTTACATTTTAGTGTTTGTTTATTTTTGAGAGAAAGAGAGAGTGTGAGCAGGGGAAGGGCAGAGAGAAGGGAAACACAGACTCTAAAGCAGGCTCCAGGCCTTAGGTGGTCAGCTTGAACCCACAAACCATCAGATCACAACCTGAGCCGAAGTCAGATGCTCAACCGAATGAGCCACACAGGCGCCCCAAGATCCTGCATTTCTGACAAGCTCTCAGGGTATATGGTGTTGCTGGTGCCTTGAACCACACCTTGTGTGACAAGGCTTAAGAGAACACAAAAGTGTCAGGTGGACTGTGAACTCTACCATGATGGGACATGAAGTGCGATTCTCCTCAATGACGCCAACGTTTTGTGAGGTCCAGTAGGCTCACGCTGCTTCTTTATAAGCAACCTGACAAGTTGCATGGCTAAGATACCAGACATGGAAGCAAGAAGCGAGAGTGAGGCAGAGACACGAAGCCTCCGCGAAGTCACAGAATTCAGATTTCCACAGGCGGTGGGGTTTGAAGCAATCCCTGTTTAGATCTCAAGGGACAGAGAAGACCCAGATGATAGCTATCTGGGCTGCACTTTGATATAAAGCCTTGTCCACTAAACTTCCATATTCTGAAGGTCTTTGCCCTGTGGGGTCCATGCTTGTTTATCTAATAGGTTCCCGCCAGGTCCCATATGAGCAGAAGTGGACAGATGGGTTGTGCTAACTCCTGTGTGGCTCTGATGTTTTCATTTGACTCTGGTTTTGGTCCACACTTTGCCAACCGCTGACGCCCGAGCGTACAGCCCTGCAACCGACAGGCTGGCTGGATGGCTTGTCACCATCAGCACCTGAGATTCGTATGGATGCTACCAGGTGCCAGTTCAGCGTGGGCTGCGTGGGAAAAGGCTGCTTTTCAGGAGGTGGAAGCGTCTGGGTGGCTGACGCGCCACTAATTGATCTAACAGCCGTGCTCCAGGCAGGCAGGAGCACAGCCGCTCCTTTTATGAGCACTGATGACGAGAACTGCTCTAGGAGAATATTGGTCCTTTCGGCAGACACACACGTGCGGTTGTCTGGCTTGGCAGCCACATGGATCTCACTGCTATTAAGAAGGGCTTTGAGGTGATAAATTAGGCTTTGTTATTTGAGCAGTCATTTCTCTTTCTTTGGGGAAACTAAACAGCTTTCCTTTTCAATTCACAGGACAGGACACACAGGGGATCCGGCCTTTTAGAGTGATCAGGATGTTCAGAAAGCAAGGGCGCTCTGTCTTCTGAAGACTTCCTTGGAAGAGCAGGTTTGCAGGAGGGTGGTTTTCTTTTGTTTTGTTTTGTTTTTTTCATTTTGGTAGAACCAATTAAAGCAGATTTGGAACAAAGAACGCAATTATCGGAATATATCATTAGACCCTCAGTTTGTAAACAGAAATAAATTAATGTTTAAAAAAATTGATGCATTAAAAAAAAAATCTTCTGGGAGGCACACCACCCACAACTGTGCAGTTCTCCAGAACTGCACATGTGGCTCTTAATGTAAAAGTAATGATTGATTGCTGGGGAAAGGGGGGGAGGTAGGATTAGAGCTGGGAATGATACATAACCTGCATCCTAGTTATATACCTGCTGCCTTAAAACAAAAGAAACAACATGGGGCACCTGGGTGGTTCAGTTGGTTAAGCGGCTGACTTCAGCTCAGTTCATGTCATGATCTCACGGTTCCTGAGTTCAAGCCTCGCATGGGTCTCTATGCTGACAGCTCAGAGCCTGGAGCCTGTTTCAGATTCTGTGTCTCCCTCACTCGCTGCCCCTCCCCCAACTCACGTTCTGTCTCTCTCAAAAAAAAATTAAAACAAACAAAAGCAACAACATCAACACACACACACACACACACACACACACACACACACACACACAGGCTACAGCCTGAGAGGAGAACATGATCCTATGCATATGTGGCCCTGGGGAATAAGGTCCAGCTCCACTGCTCATGGCCCGAGTTCGAAGGAATCTCAGGTGACTCATGTTTATTTGGTACATAGGGAAACTAAGGCGGACAATTTGTGACTTAGACATGACTACATGGTAAACTGCAGACGGCTGAGCTAGAACTCTGCTCTTTATCTTCCCTGTACAATTTACCTCAGTGACTGGGTTGTTAACAGTTCACTTCATCTTTTCTATCATTTAAAAAGTGAACTGGGTCATTAAGAAGAAACTGCTAATATCACATCAGAGTGGCCATTAACCGCATTTCAACCTAGCTTCGGAGGTAGCCTTTCATCCTAAAACTCTTAGACTCTTTCATTGTCCTGAAATTTAAGTGTTTTTTTCTCCAACTAATTTATTACAGAATTTGGAAGTTCTAGTAATCTTCATGGGGGTTATGTTATACACTTGACCTATTTTGGTCCAGTTTAGGAAACAAACACCAGAAAAAGAACCAATGCTATTCTAGTTTATATGAAAAATTGAAGAGAAAAAAAAAATCCTGTCTATGACACAGCAAGTAACATTTTAGCAGGAAATTTACTAACATGGTGGAACGCTAATGCACAAAATAATCCTCCTTTTCCTCTCCTTTTTTCTTTCATCTTAAGGGAAACTGACCAGACAACAGGTATTGAAGGGCTGCCAATTAGCCTGGTTTGTACTGTCTTTTCTAGAGCAATGCTTGCAGCTCCCTAGAGGCTCCCAGTATAAAAAAAGGGAGAAAGTCAAGCGGAGATGAGATCCTTGACAATGTCCATTTTGGCACCACAGAGCACAGAAATTCTCCAAACTGTGGGCTGAAGGAACTGGGGCCATTTCACCCAGGGCAGAAAAGATGTAAGGGACACGTTGCTGCTGCAGATATCTGGGGCACTATTGTGAGGCAGCAATGTACCCTGGAAGCCCCCCAAATCAGACCTAAGTCCCAAATTAGTGGTCTAGATGGCAACTGCAGAAATGGGCGAATAAGAAACTCAGTAATTAAAAGATTGCCTGATGTGCAGAGAATCAGATCAAGGGCAATCATTTAAATGACTTGACCGCCCAATGGCTTTAGCATCTCAGGACTGGGTGTGTTTGTTTGCACAGCGTGGCATGGATCTGCCTCCGGGCCTGGACAGTTTGAGGCCTGGAAGGAGATGCTTTTTTTTCTACCCTCCTATGTGGCTTCCACAGAGAGTTGTATTTGCCCAGTTTTGACAAGAAGAAATTAATTCTGTCAGACACCGCAGAAAGGAGCAGGATCATTCCCATTGCAAGTATTCAAGTTTCCATTGCCATGAATGAGGGGCCTACGAGAGGTTTGAAAGACATGATCAGAATGGCTTCACAGAAAAGGGATGTTTAGTTTGCACGTCCTGTTGTTGGACCAATTTAATTGGGCTTTGCCCTAATGACATTCTTGATTATAGTCTTGGTGTAGGCTTGCAACCAACTAAGCTTCTTAAATTTCTCAAAAATTTAGGAAGAATTTGGTGCACTCTGCCATGGCAGTCAGCTTTGGGAATAATAGGAAGATTTTTTTTTTTTTTTTTAGTAAATTATGTTGCAGAATTGTGATGGTGGCTTGGCACCACTCTTTTTTTCTTTTTGATTTTGAGAGAGAGCAAGAGTGGGGTAGGGGGAGAGAGAGAGAGAGTGAGGTGGTGGGGGAGAGAGAGACAGAGAGACAGAGGGATAATCCCAAGCCAGCTCCATGCTGTCAGCCCAGAGCTTGATTCTGGACTCGAACCCATGAAGTGTGAGATCATGGCCTGAGCTGAAATCAAGAGTCAGATGCTTAACTGACTGAGCTACCCAGATGCCCTGACACCACTCTTTTTTTTTTTTTTTTTAAATTTGCTTAACGTATATTTATTTTTGAAAGAGAGAGTGAGTGCAGTGGAGGGGCAGAGAGAAAGACACACACACAAAATCTGAAGCAGGCTCCAGGCTCTGAGCTGTCAGCACAGAGCCCAATGCAGGGCTCGAACCCATGAGCTATGAGATCATGATTTGAGCCAAAGTCAGATGCTTAACCGACTGAGCCACCCAGGCACCCCCATAGCATCATTCTTTTAACAACAACACTGGAACAACTGAACAAACACTGGGTTAAGTGAAAAACTGATTTGGGGCCTGGTTCTGGTTATACTTGAAAGAAAGAAAAGAAAGAAAGAAAGAAAAGAAAGAAAGAAAGAAAGAAAAGAAAGAAAGAAAGAAAGAAAAGAAAGAAAGAAAGAAAGAAAGAAAGAAAGAAAGAAAGAAAGAAAAAGAAAGAAAGAGAAAGAAAGAAAAGGAAGAGAGGAAGGAAGAAAAAGGAAGGGAGGGAGGGAGGGAGGCAGGGCTGCTCCACACTGGCCTATCCAGATGGATCCAGCACTTGGAGGCAGCCTCTAGCCGAAGTGTGGTTGGTAGGAGCCTGGCTTAGGGCATGACTGAGATTCCTGTACCATCTTTCTCCTTTACTAGCTGTGTGATTTCAGGAAAGTTAACCTCTATGTGCTATTTTCCTCATCTGTGAAAAGAGATTAAAGATAGTTGCCCTGTGTCTACCTTACTGGATGACTGGATGGACTTAATAAATTAACATATAAGAGCTTTGTAAGCTGTAAAGTGCTATACAGACATAATTGATCATTATTGTTTTTTAGGGAAAGCTGTTAAGGGAAAGCTGCCCTGGGACAGGATCTGGTTAGAAGTGAAGAAATCAGTGTTTGGCATGAATTCCTTGCAGTCTAAGAGCTACAGAGCTCGGCCTAATGATATTTTCAGAGATGCTCATTGATGAAAGCACACAACTCCCTTTCCTGCGAGAGCGCTTTAATCGTCTCTCTCCAGCCTCTCGTAGGTCCTGCATTCAAGGCAATGGAAACTTAAACACTCCACTGGACTGGGAAAGAGCCTGCTTATTGCTGCGGTGTCGGACAGAATTTTCCTCTTCTCAAAAATGGGCAAATATAACTCTCTGTGGAAGCCACACAGCGGTCTCACATTCAAGTGTACGCAGTGGTGAAGCCCTTTGCTCTTATGTTTCTTTTAAAAATCAGAACAATGAACTGTCATAAACCTGTCAAATGGTAATTTGCTCATGAGAAGTATTGAGGGAGCTAGGAAGCCAAATGCACAGATATAGAAGCACAGTGTGTGCTGTGAGGATAAATGGTATGTACACAGAGTTCCTGCCTGAGGAGGGCAAACAAATTCAAGTGGTATCACAGAAGTGAAGGAGACTTGAGAGGGTATCTGGCCCAAGCTTCCCACTTGGCTGAGGGGGAAGCTAAGGCCGAGAATGAAAAATGACACATGTACGGTTTCAGACCCACTGCGGGGGCAGCTCTTGAACATTTAGGGTTTATGATTCAACGTTTATCAAATCTCAGGTATTTTAAGAGTCTGGAGATGTGGAGACACACAATATAATCCCTGTTCCCAAAGAATTGACAGTCTAGTCGGGGAATCAGGCCATTCACTCCTGCAGATAGTTCTGCGTGTGATAACTTCTAGACGTGAGGAGGGCTGACATAGAGGTATCTACATGGAGCTGTGGGGGGTGTGGGAGGCAGTGACTACACTGGAAGAAAAAAACACCTAGAAAGGGTGTCAAGTGAGAAAGAGGGAAGGAACTGAGAGGTTATTTTGGGCAGAGGGAAGAGCATGAGCAAGGACATGCAACACAGCTCTCAGAGAATCTTCGGCCCAGAAGAGATCTCAAAGCCTGCTCTTCACATAGCTGAAAGAAATTCCTCATATATTACCCCGGAGAGATGATAATTCAATTTCTGCTGGAACATTTCCAGTGAGAGGAAGCTGATTACCTCACAAGACAGAAAAGTTTCCACTCTAACCTTTCAGTTGGTGTTGTACTGTACGTAAGAGGGTCTTCTGTATGGTTCTGTCTCTTCACTGTCACTGAAAAACAGCCTGAGTAATATCTGGTCTCTGATTTCCTCTCAAGGGAAGAAGAAATGTCACATGTCTTAGGACCTTTGACTTCTAGAATGTTAGAGCTGGGGGGAAGGGGGCGGGAAGCTCAGATTTTATTTAGTCTAATGGTTTTTAAAAATCTCTCGGTGACTCATGGACTTTCTTTGACATTGTGATAAAAATATGTAGATCTTCTTCCCCCAAATGTACATATGCTCATGATATACAAACCGTTGCATACGGTTTCAGGGCATTTATGGAGCCGCAGAGCCCATCCTGGATTAAGAAATCTTTTCATTTCTTGGGAAATGGGAAACTGAGGCTCAGAGAAGTGGGATGGCATGGAGTGGAATCACAGGAGTGATTCCTCATGGGTCAGACAACAGTGTGAGCAGAGGAGATGGGCTTAAGGGTCAACTCTGGAGAAACTCATTGCCAAACTGAAGATGTTCAGGGAAGCAGGCAGTAAGTGGATCTATTATAAAGTGAAAAGGAGACTTGGGGGTAGGAGTAGGGGTGCCAGGAGCACTTTCTTTATCTGAAAGTTGGCTTATGGAAAAGGGTGTAGACTTCTCTCTTTTGCTTGAAGGGGTATCTCAAGACCAAAAGGTAGAAAAGAACTTCTGCCAGACAGAATTGTCCTCTACTGGAAGGTGCTGCTTGAATTCTTTGTCACTTGACTTCTTTGGGGACACAGAACAACCTCCTCAGAAGGGACTTGGGCGTCACAAGAGTTTGAACTGGGTGACCCAAACTGGGCTTGACTGTGTTAACTCTAGGAGACGTACACAGTCTCAGAGCATAGCCAGAAGGCAGCTGGAGGTCTCCCAGCGAGTATAGTAAAGGGAAAGGTGAGGAAGTGAGGAAAGTTCAGGATGGTGGAGCCCTGAAGTGTGAGGGTGTGGGAGGGAGGCGGTCACGGAGAACAATGGGACTTGGAGATAGAAGCGGAAGCAGAATGGCGAAGGATATTCTGAAGCACCGTGGATGGTACCGAAGAACAATGGCCCATGTAGCATGGGGGGACACCAGAGTGGAGGTAAGAGAACTTAACAGAATCGGTGGTGGCAGCACTAGAAGGGAAATAAGGAGGCGAGGAGACGCTGTGCTGAGGAGGTGTGGGTTTCACAGTGAGTCTGAAGCAACAGTGACAACAAGACACACAAATGGAAAGTGCTGGCAAGTCACAAAAGGACAGCAAAGTGGAAATGCCCACTAGGCAACTGATGACGTGGAATTAGTTTCAGGAGGTGAGGATGGGAGACAGATTAATGGGCTATCTACAGGGATGAGGTCACTGAGGCTTCATGGGTAGACACCTTTCCAATGGAAAAAAAGTACAGTGTGAGTAGAAGTCTAAGGAGCGAGGCTGTGGAGCTGACCTCAGTGCGGAGATGGTATAATTAAAGAGCTGTGAGAAGGAAGAGACAGAGATAGAAGAGAGCTGGGATTAGAGAGTGAAATAAAAACTCGGCAAAAAGGAAGCTTCCGGGGAGAAGAGTGATCAACATAAATACAGTCTTGTCTAGTGTGCATTCAACTGTGTGCTGTGGCAGGTAAATTATAGCAATGTTCCTTTTGGCAACAGCATAGGTGGTGCAGTGTGAGTTATAAAGTGCTTTTAAGGAGATTATAGGTGTTTCCTAAATAGTATTTTCTAAAAGACATGCCTTGGAAAGCATGACTAAAACTTTGCTCTCTCCCAATTTCTCAATCAGTAAATGAGAAGTCATTTTAAGTCTAACAAGTTCTTTTCACATCGTTGCTTTAGGGACGGTGATGTGTGCCATCCTGATGTGATACGCTGGGAAAGGTAGACTGAGGCGGCGTCATGTGCCAGGGCTGCCTTGGCCGGCGAGGCGGCAGCAGCAAGGACTGAAGTCAACATTCTGATTTTTGTTCCTTAAAGCCAAAACCAAAGCCAAAGTTAAACAGTGACTCAGATCTTTTTTTTTTTTTTTTTAATTTTTAAGTTTATTTAGTTTTGAGAGAGTGAGCAGGGTAGGGGAAGAGAGAGAGGGAGACAAAGAATCTGAAGCAGGCTCCAGCCTCTGAGCTGTCAGCACAGAGCCTGATGTGGGGCTCAAACTCAGACTGAGATCATGACCGGGCTGAAGTCAGACGCTCAACTGACTGAGCCACCCAGGTGCCCCAATAGTGACTCAGATCTTAAGAAATAACTTTTGAGAAGCAAATTAAAACAAGTGAAATCAGTTTCTTCTCTCTTTAAATATTTCTTTTGGAGTTCTATGCACACAAGCACAGTAGGAGGTGATAGTTAGACTAAGAAGTTTGTTTACTTCTAATAATGACATCTAATAGAGGAAAAATTGTGACTGAGAAAAAGGAAAGGAGGTTACAGTTTCCAGTCTGGGCCTGAGATATTATCTCAGTAAGCACAGCTCCACGTAACAGGTTTTTAAAAATATTTTAAGGGGTGCTTAGTTGGTTGAACATCCAACTCTTGATTTCAGCTCAGATCATGATCCCAGGGGCATGAGATTGAGCCCTGTGTCAGGCTCTATGCTGAGCATGGAGCCTGCCTAAGATTCTCTCTTTCCCTCTGCCCCTCCCCAACTTGCTCTCCCTCTCTCTCTCTCAAAAAGAATAAACAAGTTTTTAAAATGAGTTTCAGAAATTAAGAACTAAGAACAAAGAGGACCCATTGTCCACGACTATGAAACCAAGCAGGATAACAACCAATGGGGGCTGGGCTAGACGGTCCCTCAATCCCCCTACCCTTTCAAACCCTCACGACTCGGAGTCACAAAAGGCCTGGTTAGAAAAAAAATATTCTAAGACTCTATTTATGTCTGTCCTGATGTGAAAGCCCTTCCTCTGTATAGGAGACCTTCTGACCAGTGGGTTCTTGGTTCTCACCTCTACACTGACTCAGCAGTCCCTGTCCAAACTCTTGGCCCTGGGAATATGGCCGCTAGGCAGCGCTGCGGGCAAAGGAGAGAAGGAAGAGGCTGAGATCATTAACTGAGAAGACTGGGTGGGGGAGGCGTTTCCGCAGAACTGAAGAGTGCTGCAAGTCAGCTGGTCTAATCTGTCATGTTTCACAGATGAAAAAACTGAGGCTCAGAGAGAGGGATGCTGTGTTCCCCCACAGTCCCTCTATTCTGCTGGAGAGGGAGTCTGGGGACTCCAGAGCCGCCTCTCTACACTAATGAAATGGCATGTATTTGGACTAATATACTTTTTTTGGTCGGAGGGTGGGGGTGGGGAGGACATACAAAGTCGTTGCCTTTGTACAGTCCCACCACATATTCAGGTAGGTATGACTTCAAATTCTGCAAACAGATTCTCACACATTAAAACCTGAGTTTATGGAAACATCAGATGGAAGGAAATACAGCATTCCATCCCTTACAGAGAATATTTAACTTACAACTCGGGATAATTTGCCATGTGCAGTACCTACTTAACAGTTGTCACTCTCATGCAAGGAAATTTCCTAATAAGGATAGAAGGAGAGGCACGTAGAGAGGTCTTAGGTTACACTGGATTTTTTGGCTAAAGGGAAGAGAAGAGAGCCTCATAAAGAGAACCGTGCAAGATAATATTTCCTAGGATGCCATCAACTGCGGTAGCTTCAGTCACAGAAAATGAAGTCTTCCTGTCAATCTTATCTGACGAAGGCCACCATTATAGTTAGCATCCCAGTTCACAGTGGCATTTAACTCCTCACTAAAATGGGTTATCCTGCCTTTTATTATTATTATTTCAAATTATTATTTATTACACTCATGCTTCCCCCTTGTGGGCAAGGTATGGAAGGATTCAAGATTTAGCAACATTCATGGTCCAGCCAGGAAGTTAAGATTCTGCCCGTTACCTTTCACATCAGAGGCTTCGGGACCTACACCTCCTGATGCAATAGTCCCCTGCTTGGTAGAGCACCCCAACAAAGGTATCCCAGAAAAGGCAAACCAAGGCATAATCTAAAATCAATCACTTCTGGTAAAATAATCACACTGTGTACGTAACAGGCGCATATTGACTATTTTACACATTCTATACGAATAGTGTGAGGTCCTTGAAGCAAAGTCACTATTTTCCCCAAAGGCTCCAGCCAAGACTTTTGTATGTACAGTAAGAATCCGGTCAATGGTTCTTGAACACATCACATGATTTAGTACAGATCTGATGAGGAACAGGTGGGGAGGGCAAGTTATTCACACACGTTGGTCGCTTTAATCAAATCAAAACTAGACACTTCTCGTGAAGTAGGCTAGATACTGGTGTCGGTTTCCTGTGGAAGGGCAGGAAAGGAAGGAGGAGGAGCACTTATCTCGGTGTAGCTTCCTGTAGGTATGCTCCTGCCCCCCACTCCTCGCCACGGTGGCTGTGGCCGTGGCTTGTCCCTGGGTGGGAACATGAGGGGCGAACCTAGAGCAACAGCCACCAAATAGAGCCTGGGCCTTGATCCTTCCCTGTAGTGCCCCGCAGGCCTGGTGGGCAGAAGCGGGGGGTGACACGGGGACGGGGATCAAAACTGTTTCTTTCTGATGCTCTTGGGGTTCCTCCTGCTGGCCGCTCCCCCCACGCGCCCCCTTCCACCCCGATGCCCGGCTGTGGGAACACGATGTCCACAGCTCACACTTACTTGGCGGCAGCATCTTTTCTCAACTGCTCGTGCTTCATGAGGAGATTTTTCCGATCTCGAAAAGCTTTTCTGACCTTGTACCCTTTGTAGACGGCCTGGATTTTGAAGGCAGCAATGTCTTGTATGGCTGCGATGGACAGGGCGCCTTGCTCCAGCATGAACTGGATCACTTCATGGCGCTCACCGAGCAAGGCATAGTCAAGGGGAGTGTACCTGAAGGAGGAAGGTATTTTGTAAGTGTCCGTGTGTAATCTGAGGTGCAGCTCAGCTGGCGATAGTATGCGGCAAAGGAAACCTCATTCTGAGACGTGGAGCCTTCCTCAGGCAAGGCTATCTTGTGTACTCCGGGGCCGTTCCTTTTTTTCTCTGAAGGGACAAAACAAGGCAGGAACTGGGGTCAGGTGCTTTGTGTCACTGACCCGTGATGATTCCTGGGTCTTGCTTGTTGGCTCACAAACTGGGGGCCATAGGAACACGTGATCACTTTTCTTCTTCCCCATGTGCCAAATAATACCTTGCTTCTATCTGAAAAAGTATTGCAGATAATTTCCTCTGAGATTCCTAAGTTTAAGCCCAGGACTACTGATAGTTATTGCTTGTGAAATAAAAACTACATCTCCGAATGGAGAGATTTAGTATATGATGAGGATGGCCCTTTAACTCAGAAAGCATGGCTTATTGAAAGCTGCATAGCCATCTGGAAAAAAAAAAAAATAAAGAAAGATTCTTATATCACATTTTACACGAAAATGAGTTCTGGATGAAGCAAAGACCCAAATATAGAAAAAGAGCAGGACAAAAAGCTCCAAAAACAAAAGAGAGTCCTCAGAACAGGAAACGCTGACGGCTCCTAAATATACAAAAATATGTGCAGCCTTGCTCATTTAAGAGAAATACAAATGAAGACTAACAAGGAGAGGACTTTAATGAGCAGATGAGCAAAGATTACAAAATTTAATACCACACTGTGCTGGCGAGGACGCAGAGAGACAGGCTCTCTATGTACTACTTTATTTTTTTATTATTTTTTTATTTTTTTTTAGTTGCTTAGGCGCTACCTATTAGGCGCTACCTATATATATATATATATTTTTTTTTTTTTTTTTTTACAAATAGTTTATTGTCAAGTTGGTTTCCATATAACACCCAGTGCTCATCCCCACTAGTGCCCCCCTCCCCCGCCCCATGTACTACTTTAATCTTCAGAAAGAACAATTGGGCAAAACCTATCAAAATTGTTCCCGCATCTGCCCTTTGGCATTTCACTTGCAGGTATATATCCTAGAGACCTGTTCTCGTGTGTGTGTGTGTGTGTGTGTGTGTGTGATGCTCTCTTTGTAAGGATGTTCACAGAGGTACAGTTCAAAACAGTGAAAGGATGGAACAAGCTGAGGACCCAGCAACAGGACACTGCTTACATAAAGTACAGGCCATTTGCGTAATGAAGTCATCTCTATAATGCAGCCATTCCTGTGGCAGATGAATAAATAAGGAACAATGTCCAGGATGTCTTGTTAAATGCAGAAAAAGAAAAAAAAAAAGCAGCAGAACAGTATTATGGTATGCTCCATATGTATGAAAAAAAAAGAATATATCCCTGAATTCTTATCGATGGAAAATATATCTCTAGAAGTTTACCAAGAAATTGGTTGACACTGGCATCTCTGGGGAGGAAACTGGCTGTCTCAGAGGCAGGGGTGGGAGGGACATTTAGTTTTCACTGAATGCTTTTTTATGCCTTTTATTTAATTTCTTTTTTTTCAGTTTTTCTTTTTTTTCCCCTTACAAATAGTTTATTGTCAAGTTGGTTTCCATATAACACCCAGTGCTCATCCCCACAAGTGCCCTTCTCCATGTCCATCTCCCCCGCTTCCCCCACATCAATCAGTCCTCAGTTTGTTTCTCAGCTTTCAAGAGTCTCTCATGGTTTGCCTCTCTCCCTTTCCCCCACCATTTCCCCCCTTCTAACCCCCATGGTCCTCAATTAAATTCCTCCTAATCCTCCTATACGTGCAAACATATGATATTTGTCCTTCTCTGCCTGACTTATTTCGCTCAGCATAACACCCTCAAGGTCCATCCATGTTGCGACACATGGCCAGATTTCATTCTTTCTCGTTGCCATGTAGTATTCCATGGTATAGATAAACCACATCTTCTTGATCCATTTGTCCGTTGATGGACACTTAGGCTCTTTAATGTTTACTTATTTTTTAGAGAGAGACAGAGTGTGAGTGGGGGAGGGGCAGAGGGAGAAGAAGACACAGAATCTGAAGCAGGCTCCAGGCTCTGAGCTGTCAGCACAGAGCCCAATGTGGGGCTTGAACCCACGAACTGTGAGATCATGGCCTGAGCTGAAGTCAGACACCTAACTGAGCCACCCAGGCACCCCTTTATGCCTTTTATTAAAATTTATTTATTTACTTTGAGAGAGAGAGAGAGAGGAGAGAGAGAAAGAACAGGGAGGGGTAGAAAGGGAGAGAGAATCCCAAGCGAGTTCCACACTGCTAGCACAGAGCTGGACACAGGGCTCGAACCCACGAACCATGGGATCATGACCTGAACCAGAATCAAGATGGATGCTTAACCAACTGAGCCACCCAGGCACCCCTTTTATGCCTTTTAGATTATATACACTGTGCATGCCTTTTTGATAAACTTATTATTTAGAAAAGATATGTTTTTTTTGGTCATAGTTACATATTTGAATCTCAACTGGCTACTTTCTAGATGTATACTCTTAGGCAAATTCTTTTCTTAAAATATATCCTTTCTATTTCTGGAAATATAAAAGAATAGGATAAATATACAGAAGAAAATAACGGTCATCTATATTCCTCCTCTTTACAATTAACCAGTGTTATTATCTCGACAGGTATGTTTTCTAAATAATTACTTTGTAATAATGGCACATATTTTAAGTATTAAAACAATGCAAAAACCTCCCACAAAAATTGAAGTAAAATAAAACCTCAGTTCTACCTGCCAACAACGACAATGCTGACTGTCACTTCTTAACCAACTTACCTCTCCTCACTACAGACTTGGCATGAAGAGAACGTGAAATAATAAACACAAAAAAGAACGCTGTGCCTGACATAAAAGAAGCAATTAATAAATGTCAGCTGTTGTTATTATTATAGGACATGCACTGCATTGGGGTTTGTGATACCACGGCCACATATCATCAGTATTATTCCCACAGGACCCGAGCTAGTAGTTATGGCCAACTAACGACTGCTACTGATCTGATTCCTCTCTGGGAGACTGTTATTAATCCAACACAATCAGAGGCATTAGGAAGAAATGATCAGCTGATTTATGAGGTAGAAAAACTGAAGATTACATGGATGCATGATTAGACACAGAAAATCATCCAGTGATTATACAGATTTTCTCTCTTCAAAACTCACCTAGCAGTCATAGTCAGATGTCAACGGAGGCAATTTTTCAGTATAAGCAAAGGGTGGTTTGGTCATTTCTATAAGGAAACTGAATTCAGAAGGAAGTCCTATATGTTAAAATTAAGAAACTTTTATTTTAGTACATCTTGATTTGTCTTTGCTATTCAGGGACCAGAAGGCCATAAGGTAGAGGTGCCCATGTAAACTTTAAAAATATTATTTATAAGTAGGTAGCATCTTGAAAATTCGGAAGAACTTAAAAATTTTTCACTATATATTTTATTTAAAAATTTTATTATTTTTAAACATTTTATTTATTTTATTTAAAAAATTTATGTTTATTTATGATTGAGACAGAAACGGAGCATGAGTGGGGGAGGGGCAGAGAGAGAGGGAGACACAGAATCTGAAGCAGACTCCAGGCTCTGAGCTGTCAGCACAGAGCCTGACGCAGGGTTTGAACCCACGAATCGTAAGATCATGACCTGAGCCGAAGTCAGACACTTAACTGCCTGAGCCACCCAGGTGCCCCTATTATTTTTTTATTTTAATTCCAGTATAGTTAACATACTGTGCTAAATCAGTTTCAGGAGTACACTACAGTGATAGACTGATCAAGATAAGTGTAATCGCTATGTATTCTAAAATGTCTTTCACAACTGTACGCTCCCCAATGGAAAAGATTGTCAGAGTCCTATATAGAACTCCACGACAGTAGAGTTACACTGAATTTTAGAGGTCGTTTGGCTGAACAGTTTCATTTTATAAAGGAGTAAACAGATCCAGAAAGATTAAGCAACTTGCTGAAGGTTCTGTAACCAGTTCCCTGCAGAACCCAGACCTGAATGAAGACTGTCCGACTCCCTGTTCAGGAACTCTCCCACAGCACACCTACTAGTCCCGGAATATACTTCTCCTACAGAATGAGGCTGCTTCTCACATCAATGTGCAAATAACGTATGCATTCAGTAGGCTTGATCATCTTTTCCAGAAATACTAATATGAGTGTCTTTCACATGGTATACAAGCAGGATTACCAGAATCTGGTGTGTGAAAGCAAGGCCCAGCCTCTGCCTTTGCTAGACCTCTCAGGCCGCTTGTGGATGGAAAACTGTATTTTAAATATCTTTATCATGAAAAAAACTATATTTTTATTATGAGAAACTTCAAGCATAAACAAAAGGAAAGAGAATAGTATAATAACCACTTATCTGCTCATTACCCAAATTTAACAGTTAGCAAGATTTCTGCCACATTTGCTTCCTCCAACTCCTTCCTTATTATTTTTGCTGAAGTAGTTTAAAGCCAATCCCAGAACTCCTATTATTTAATCTTTCTGCACTGCAGTATTGATCCATAAATAATATAGACATAAGCATAGTGTCATTATGGAATGAGAGGAACTAACAGGAATTCCTTCGCAAAATCTAGTGCCCACTCCAAATACAAATTTCCCCAATTTTCTCAAAAATGCCTTCTTCATAACTGGCTTATTCAGATTACGATTCTTGGTCAGTTTTTGATTCAGGGAAACACAGTCCAAATATCTAGAAATATTTTAAGACTGAAGTCTATGCCTAGTGCTTGGGCACTGACCATATTGCAAATTATTACTATTGAATCTTTCTTCACTCCAAATTCAATTTAGAAACACTCAAGTGCTGTGAATATTCCTATCGATGCCGGAGGGTGGCTGTCAGATAGCTATTGACTGAAAGCCAGCAGTAATTGGCAAAAATTATGTCTATACAGTGCACATCAAGCGCTTGGTGTCAGTGCATGAGAAGTAAAAATTAGCACTACATTGATGGTAACCAGTCAAGAAACAATGTAGATAAAGGCAAGAGACAAGATACAATTGGACTTGCCTGTGTAGGAATGGTCTGATGGGATGAGTGGAAGGTCTAAACTGGAATGTCAATAAACATCAAAGGCAGTGCCAGGTTCTGACATTTGTACATCAAGGTGCACTGCTGATGAAACATTAAAGGAGACTGGGATATTGCCACTGTCTCTTTTCATCTAAAGATGGGCAAGTACGGTTAGGAGGATTTTTCCTTTGGTCTTTTGGTCTGTAATTAACATATGTTTACTCTAGGAGGCAGTAAGCACCTTAATTCATACTCTTACTTAGGCCTGAAATTTAAGGCGTACCCTAAAAATGGGAACTGAATTACAACAACAAATGTTTTAATTGTTTCCTAAGAAGACAGCAATCAGGCAGTAAATACTGTTATAGAATAAATGCTTTATAATAGAAATGAATCACCACGAATTCTTTAGGATTCTTAACCTTTCCCTTTTGCCTTTTTGGGGTTTCCAAAAGCAAAATCTTCTGCTCTCACATATCTGCTTTCATGTCAAAACCTCAGCCTTGAGGATTCTGCTTGGCTTTACAGCTTCCTTAAATGTCCAAACCCCTAAATCTTCGAGTCTTCTTGGATTTGCAGTTGTCATTTGACTATAATAGAGACAGTGAGTTCTTCATATAACCTTTTCCACAGTAAGACATACAGGTCTGATTTACCTAGGTACTCAAAGAATTCCAGAGTTTCTTTTTTCTTTTTTTTTTTTTAAGTTTATTTATTTTGAGAGACACCAAGACAGCACAAGTAGGGGAGGGGTGGGGAGAGGGGGAGAGAGAATCCCAAGCAGGCTCTGTGCTGCCAGTACAGAGTCCGATGTGGGGCTTGAACCCAGGAAGCCATGAGACCTCAACCTGAGCCAAAACCAAGAGGTAGATTCTTTACCACCTGAGCCACCCAGGTGCCCTAAAGAATTCCAGAAGTTTCTAATGCAGATATGAGGCAGGGGAAGCTACTGGGAGCCTGAAAGCATCAACTCAACAGTACAACTGTTATTTGCTGAGCACCTACTTCCTGAAAAGCACTGTGAGCAACACAGAGATGACAATAATCTTCAGGAGTTCTCTGCTACTATGGAAAAAGGATGACATAAAATTATCAGATAAAGTGACGTGTGCTAAGTACTATACAAATCCACAGCATGGGGCAGAGCACAGAACACATGCCTCGGGGATCAGAACAATCTTCTTAGATGGGACTGCATTTGAACGGAGGAATGACGTGACTAACAGCTATACTAGAAATATGATTTAGGGAGGCTACCTGGGAAGGAGATGAACTGAATGAGGGAAATTTCAAAGGGTGCAGCACAGCAAGGATGCATTGCCGTAGTCCCGGGAATGAGTCAAAGAGGGCAAGACTTAGACAATAGTGGAACCAAGGAGAGACACTGAGTCTGAAAGACAGTTTTAGAACTCACCGGCACCCAGGTGATTGCTGAAGCCTCAGTGGTAGGTCAGAGAGCCAAAGGGGATGGGCTGAGAGAAAAGATCCCATTCTTGAAGAATGTTTACATTTACAAAATTTAAAAAAATGGAAAAGAAGCCAAAATAAATGGAGAAGGAGTAGACACAACTGCAAGAGAATCAAGAAGCTTGGAGAAGATAGTCTCAGTAAAGGTAAAGAAGAGGGGTCAGCAGAACCAGGAGATACAGAAAGGCCCGTGAGAGCAGACAGGGAGACCAACGGATGGTTTCTCAACGGGGAGTCTGTCCAGGACCACTCAGACATGGTTTCAGCATAAACGTGAGGATGGAAGGCAGACGGCAAAGGCAGGAAGCGTGAGTAAGGGGAAACAGAGCAGCGCAGACACTCCAGAAGCAGGAGGGCTTTATAGGTGGAGAAGACAAACTTCAGAAAAGAAGCAAATTGGAAAATAATAGGCGGAGGCTATCCTTAAGGCGGAGGGGTTCTGAAAGAAGTGGGAGGGATGAAGGGGTTCACCCCAGACAGGAAGAGCGGGTTTCCTGAGACAAACAGCCGGCCTAGAGAAAGTCCCCCCTTCCCCACAAAATCTCCCACAGAACTGGCGGTGGCTGTGGGGGTGGGGCTGGTGTCACGGCAGGAAGCAGTGCAGTTACAGCATCCGTGAGCAATGGAAACCAAAACACAGACCTGGCCGGGTGGAGCTCAGGTGCGGAAGTCAGATGGTCAGAATCTTCCTAGACCCCAGATGGCCAACACTGTCTCCTGCTTACACTTCACACGGTGTCTGCTCCTTTTTATTGGGCCTGGGCCCTGAGGCCTAACTCCGGCCTAACTGTGCGAATCTTACATTATTCAATCCTCTCACCTTCTCCTTATTTTTCATGCCACACGGTGGCACCTCTGTCCACTAACTGATAATATAACCTCTTTATCAGGAGAAACTTCTTGCACGTAAGACACATTCTACTGTCCTAACTGAATTCCTAGGTCTGGTCAGTTAGGACTCCCCTGACTTTATGCCAGTTACAAGCCACAAGAACCTAAGTTTCCTCATCTGTAAAATGTGCACGTGCCAGAGGTAATATCTGAAGTTCTGAATCATTTTAAAATCTCACGATTCTACATCGACACTTTCCTTTAGGTTTAGGGTTTCTTACTGTAGTGTAGTGTTTCCTTAGGAGTATACTTATTACTTCTCAACTAGTATCTAAATCTGAGATTTTTACATCTAGCAGAAAGGATGTAAGTTGAATAACAATACACTCTTTTTAACAACAGCTTACCTTTCTTCGTTGTTTTCCATCTGATTAGGAAAAGCAGCAAAGTCTAATAGTAGTTTAATGGCATCAAGGTATCCGTTGTTACAGGACCAATGCAAAGCTGTTCTTCCCTATAAGCATAAACAAAAATCCGGTATAGCTGAAGTAGCTATTTTTGGACACATACTTACTTATGCTAACGAAAAAATACAAGCAATTGTCCCAAATAGCTCAATTATGAAATGGGAAAAAATTAAATATACAGTGGAGAAAATGGATGGTATCTCAACCAAGTGATAAAAATTAACACTATGTTAAAAGGCACCATATGTCTCTAGAGGTGATACCCTGAGAAGGATTCAATATCACCTGTATAATATTCTAACCAAACATGTAAATCTTAAGTTTAATTATGAGGAATCATAAAGCAAACTCAAATTGAGTGAGATTCTACAAAATAAATGGCCTGTATTCTTAAAAAAATTTAATACCATGAAAGATAAAGAAGGCATGAAACATTGCCAGAGACACAAGAGGAATATTTCATAGTTTTAAAGAAGTCAAAGAGGGAGATATCATAATTCTAGATCTGTTTGCCACAGCTTTTAAATATATAGAACAAAAAATAGCAAAATTAAAAGGGGAGATAGTCAAATCTATAATCGCGGTGAGAAATTTTTAACCCATTCTTTACAATAGATCATAGAACAAATAAATAAAAGAGCAGTAAAGATATAGAAGGCCTGAACAACATAGTAAAACACTTTGACCTAAGTGATATCTGTAGAATATTGCATCCAACTATGATATAATTAGTATTCTTTTCAAGTGTACATAGAACATTTACCAAAATCAATCATAGGCTGGGCCACAAAGAAAGCCTCAAAGGACTTTGAAGGATTAAAATAATTCTGAAATAAAATAAAAATAAAAATAAAATAATTGTTATTCTGATTGCTTTCTGACCATAGTAAAGCTGAAGTTACAAATCAGTGTGGTAGACAGAATAAATGCATGCTTTTGCAAAGATGTCTACATCCTAATCTCTGGAATTTGTAACTATTTTATGATATTGGAAAGGGGGAATTAAGGTTATAGATGGAATTAAGGTTGCTAATCAGCTGAACTTGAGATTGGGAGATTATCCTGGATGATCTGAGTAGGCCCAATGTAATCATATGGGTCCTTATAAGTGAAGGAGGGAGATGGGGGGAGGTGTGTCAGAGTGATGCAGT
This sequence comes from Hyaena hyaena, assembly GCF_003009895.1. Classification (NCBI taxonomy): domain Eukaryota; kingdom Metazoa; phylum Chordata; class Mammalia; order Carnivora; family Hyaenidae; genus Hyaena; species Hyaena hyaena. The sequence continues at coordinate 490,520 of NW_024081210.1, forward strand.
GTGAGGCGGACTCAGCTAGTCATTGGTAGCTTTGAGGATAGAAGAAGGGGGCCACAAGCTAAGGAAGGAGGGCAGCATCTAGAAGCTGGAAAAACTAGGAAACAGAGTCTCCCCTAGGGTCTCCAAAAGAAATGCAGTCTTGCCAACACCTTGATTTTTAGTGCCATGAGACACATTTTGGACTTTTGACATCCAAGACAGTAAGATAATACATTTGTGTTGGTTTAAGCCACGAAGTTTGCAGTAGTTTGTCTTAGCAATCAGGAGGAAACCAATATAATCAATAACTGAAAGATAATGAGAAAATGCCAAACTGTCTGGATATTAAACAATATACTTCTAAATAATCTATGGGCCAAATAAAAATCAAAATAGAAATTAGAAAATGTTTGAGCTGAATTATAGTGATGGTACAATTCTTTTTTTTTTTTTTTTAAGAGAGAGAGAGATTTAGAGAAAGAAAGAGACAGAGAGGGAATCCCAAGCAGGTTCCATGCTCAGCATAGCGCCTGACACGGGGCTCAATCCCACTACCCTGGGATCATGGCATAAGCCAAAATCGAGTTGGACACTCAGTTGACTGAGCCACCCAGGACTGAGTCACCCAGGCGCCCCAGTGAGGGTACAATTTACCCGAACTTTCAGGATAAAGCTAAAGCCATGCTTAGAATAAGAAGCATGCTTAAATACATATATTGGAAGTGATTACTGAAAAATAATCAATGCTTTAAATTTTTATCAAAAGAATCTTTAAAAAAATTGTAAATCAAACCTGAGGAAAGTAGATAGCAGGAAATGATAAAGATAAGAGTAAACACCAATGAAATAGTAAATTACTTAAAATATGGAAAATTAACAGACAGAAGTCCTTTGAGAAGATGAATAAGATGGAAAAAAATTTTTTTTTTAAATTTCTGAGAGAGAGAGAGACAGTGTGAGAAGGGGAGGGTCAGAGAGAGAGAGGGAGACACAGAATCTGAAACAGGCTCCAGGCTCTGAGCTGTCAGCACAGAGCCTGATGCGGGGCTCGAAACCATGAACCGTGAGATCATGACCTGAGCCAAAGTTGGCCACCCAACTGACTGAGCCACCCAGGCACCCCTGAAAAAATTTTTTAATAAGAAAAAAAGACAATATACATTACCAATATATGAAATGAATAAGAAGAAATTAATATAGGTCCTATAGTCATAAAAAGGTAAGAGAATATGTGACCAACTTAATGCAAATCATTTGATATTTTTAATAAAAAGGATACATTTCTCAAAAATGCAACTTACCATAGCTGAAAAGAAAATAATTAGAAATCTGAATAATCTTGTATTTATTAATGATGCTTAATCAGTTATTAACATCTTTTAAACAAAGAATACCCTTAGACCAGATGGCTTCACTAGGGAATTCTTCTAAACATTTAAAAAGAAGTAATACCAATATTACACAAATCTTTAAGAGAATAGGAGGAACTACTTCCTAACTCTTTTTAATTCACCAGCCATCAGGTTGAAAAATGCAGAAATAGTATGTAACAGCTTGGGGTACCCGGGTGGCTCTGTTAGTTAAGTGTCTGACTTCGACTCAGGTCACAGTCTGACAGTTTGTGGGTTCCAGCCCCGCATCGGGCTCTGTGCTGACAGCTCAGAGCCTGGAGCCCGCTTCAGATTCTGTGTCTCCCTGCCCAAAATAAATAAACATTAAAGAAATTAAAAAAAAATTAAACAGCTAATTGTGAATTTAAAAACCCAAATTCTTAGAAACTAAAAATATAAGGGAACCTACAGCAAACTTCATATTTGATGGTGAAAGTTTTAAAGCTTTCCCTTCGAAGTCAGAATGAATTAAGGGTGCTAACTATTACCAATTCTGTTTAACAATGTATTGGAGGTCTTCATTCAATAAGGCATGCTATTCACAGATGATATGGCTGTTTATGCAGAGAATCCAAAACAGTACATAAAAACTAATAGAACTAGAACGTAGCTTGATATACTACTTATGTAAGAAACCAGAAACTTGTAAAAAAAAATGTAAAAGACACTACAGATTACAAAAGATGAATTTCTAGAAACATAGGCCATTTTTTACGTAATTTTCATTATGTCACTTTCACATATAGGAATAATCCTGATAAATATTTATTGACTGAATGAATAAAAAATATATTTTCTGGCTTCAAAAAACATAATATGCTAGTATTTTTGAAGACTTAATGCAATTAAACTAGAAAAAAAGTCCATACTGGCAAAACTGAGAGAAGTCAATACAATCCTATCTGGCTGGGGAAGTGGAGATGAACCCACATGGGTTAGAAAGCAGTTTGACAGTATGTATCAGAGCTGAATCATATTCATATACCAATAATAAATAATCTCACTTGGGGAAATTATTCTAAGGATAAAATAAAAAGAAGTTAAACGTACTTTGATGATTAATGAAACATGATCTATAATATCACAAGAAAGCACCCAGCAACAGGAAGTTGCTTACTTAATTCTAAAATTGGGGTTACAAGCATAGTTTGGACCCTTACTCCCCACAACAACACTGGCCCTGGGGTCACCTTAGGGTAATTCTTTAAGTTCTATGTGCTTCAATTTTCTCCCCTGTAAATGGGAGTAATAATAGCAACTCTTTTAGAAAGTTGCTGTGAGAATTGAATGAGTTATGAAACATAAAGCTCCTAGAACTTTGGAATATTCACCATCTATGATTATGCAGAAGATTATATACCAGAAGAGAAAATACTGATGATAATTTTAAGTGAACAAAACAAAGTGTGGTTTGTCAAGCATCATACACACACACACACACACACACACGTGCACCATATATACTTATTTTATGAAGTTAGAAAGTTATTCCTGTTCTGTATTATGACTTCGTTAAGTTATATATGGATATAGAGACAAGAACGAGAAGGAAAACAGGGGAAAATAAGACTCATTTTTAGTTGACAGATAAATTTATGTGATCTATTTATTTGGTAAAATGTTGTTTTACTTTACTTTAGTTAATGAAGAATAAATAAACACCGTAGAGCCAACAGTATAGAAAAGATTGAGAATTTCTACCTCTTTGTCTTGAATGTTAGGGTCTGCATGATTTTCCATGAGCACTGCCATGCAGTTGATGTAGCCGCCATAGGCAGCGCACTGCAGAGGGGTTCTTCCTGCGTAATCCTGCACGTTTGGATTGATCTTATTTTCTATCAATATCTGGCAAACATCAGCATTTCCTCCCAGTGCTGCCCAATGTAGGAGAGAGTGTCCGTCTTGATCCACTAGATCTACCCTTGCTCCACCTGAAAAAGCAAAACTATCAGGAAAATGTGTAACATAGAGAGCACTGATCAGAAAGAATGGATGTCTGAAAAATATAACAATGGTCCCTTAAATGCTTTACTCTTAGCAAAATGCTTCTATGTATATTATCTTCTTCAGATGTTTACAATAAGCCTGTAAGTTGGTCAGGGTGGGAGTCATTTTCTTTTTACACGAAATGAAACTGAGGGTCAGGCAGGTGAAGTGGCTTTTCCGAAATCACACAACTACCAACAGGTGGAACTAAGAGTGACTCTCAGGTTTCCTGATGCTTGTGTGTGTGTGTGTGTGTGTGTGTGTGTGTGGGTGGGTGGGTGCGTGTGTGTGTGTGTGTGCGCGCGCGTGAGCGTGCATGCAACATGCATGTGTGTATGTATGTGTTTGCGGGCATGTAGGTGCGCATGTGCATGCATGCGTGTATGTTTGCGTGTGTGTGCTTGCATGTGTGTGCTTGCATGTGTGTGTGTGGTGCTTCTCCCTCCATCCTTCCACCCACGCGGCTCTGTGCCATGTAAGCTGTGTTTCAGTGAATGCAACAATTCCCACCTTCCGAGAGACACTTAGTAGGAGCACTCTTCATAACTAACCTTTAATAAGTGTCTGAATCACATCTTTGTGTCCCATCTCACAGGCTCGGAAAAGTGGAGTATGCTTCATGACATCAGTGGCATCTACCTGAGCGTTATTTTCCAACAATAACTTCACGGTGCTGACATGGCCAGAAAGGGCCGCAGCATGTAAAGCTGAAAAGGGAGCAAAAGAAAGCAGAGAACTCTTTGATAACAACCTCACCTTTTTTTTTTTAATCCTAATTGTGTATCTTTTTCTCTTCTGATGTCCTCATTTTGGCTAAACGCAATTTAATCTTAAAGATTCTCTATTGTTCATTTCTATAGATTTCAATCTTCCTTTCTATTCACATGTACTACTCACGTTTCCCCCCTTCCCGTCTATCTCTCTCATCTCATGGTTTCTTCCTTTCCATCCTGTTGCTCTGAAATGCTTTCCTTTCCTCAGTTACTACTTTATTATCTTTTCCTCCCTCTTAGAGTGTAAGGGAACCAAAAAAAAAAAAAAAAAAGACAAAAGAGAAATGATTTAAATGATGCAGGCAATTCTGCCCACCAACCCACTCAATGAAACTGCCCCTGAGGGTTGGCGGGATGGGAGGTGTCGATCTGCCGGCCCTTCAGTGGCTCCACCGTGCCATTCCTGCCGTCAGACTGCATACCCATGTGGTACAGAGAGTACGCGCATCCCACGTATTCAGTGCATTTTTCATATAACATGGCTCCAAATGCAAGCCATTGATTTCCTCAGGGCCCAATTTAAGAAACAGCAAGTTGTTTCAACATTGGTGAAAACACCTGAGAAGGAATGGGCTCTGCCTTCAAATGGGATTTGAAAGAGTCATTTTGACTGTATATGAGTTTAATGTTATGCTGACCTGTGCCTACGTTACTTCATTCTAGTGCTTGACTTATGCCATTACCCTTTGGATTACTCTTTAAATTCTATTTCAACACACCACTCCTTAAGTTCTGAGTTTGCCAGCATAACTGTCTAGAGGCCGGGGCCAGTTCTTCCTAAGTACCATGGCTCTAAAATGCCTAGAATAATGTTTCTAATATTCTAATAATGTTCGTAAACAGTGATCCATGGACAAAACCCATGGTGCCTATAAAAACACGGATTCCTGGGCATTTATTGAGAACCTGCCCTGGCCTGGGTGTTAATGTAAGGGTGGGAATTCAGCAGAGAACAAAACAGATAAGGTTATATTCTAGTAGGAGAAGCAAAATAAAAATGGAATGGATAAACAAGAAAGTATTGGATGGTGATAGATGGTATAATGGGAGTAATAAAAGGTACCTTGATATGCAGAGTGACTAGAAGATCACTTTAATTGATGGTGATGGAAAGTCTTGCTAAGGAGCTGATATTGAAGTTGAGGCCTGAATCATAAAGAAAGAGCAATGTAGAGGTCTCAAGAGGGAGGAGTTTGGGCAAAGAGAACAGTTAGTCCAAGGGCAGGGATAAATCTATGTGTTTAAGGAAGGCAGGGAAACTGCAGCACAATGAATAGAGGCAGGTAAATCGGAAAGGTAGGGAAGGCCAGGCATATGTGCCACATAGGTCCCAGTGATGAAGACACTGAAGGACTTTAAATAGGTGATGGTATTTGACTCATGCTTTAATCCAATCACTCTAGCGGCTCTGAAGAGAATGCACTGTAGTAGGTTAGAATGTAAGCAGGGAGACCAGATAATAGTGTTGAAGGAGACTCAGTAAAAAATGGTGGTGGCTTGAGCTAGGGTGGCAGGAATGGAGATGAAGAGAAGCAGAAAGATTTAAAATATATTTTAGGGATGCCTGGGTGGCTCACTTGGTTGAGCGTTGGACTTGATTTTGGCTCAGGTCATGATCTCACGGTTTGTGAAACTGAGACCTGTTTCTGGCTCTATGCTTGTATACAATGCCTAGCCTGCTTGGGATTCTCTCTCTCTCTCTCTCTCTCTCTCTCTGCGCCCCGCCCCACTTGTGTGCAGATGTGTTCTCTTGCTCTCTTGCAAAATAAGTAATATAATAAACATAATAGTAATATATTAATTACATGACATAATAAAATATATAAATAAATATATATATATAGAGAGAGTACCCTTGCCCTCAAATGAAGTTTTATGAAATACTCAATATATACGACAGAGTGGTTCTGACTAAAGCAGGGATGGAGAGTTACCCCCTTAAGCACTTGCCCCCATTGGCAACACTCTATAGTAACCTGTTCTGAAGAATATGGTTTGGAAAATCAGATTTAATTTTAAGGTACTTTCTAATTCTGAAATTCTCCAATTCTGTGATGTGGCATCAGTATGCAATAAATACTTTTCAGTTAAATGCCAATGTCATAAAAAAAACACACACACACACACACCACAAAATCCCAATTAAGCAAAAGAGAATTAATGACCTTATTAACTGAAATTCCTCATTTATGACTATTTGCATTTACATTACTTTAAAATAACCTTAAACATTTTTTAAGTACATTTATTTATTTTGAGAGAGACAGAGAGAGCATGACTGGGGGAGGGGCAGAGATACAGGGAGAGAAGGAGAATCCCAAGCAGGTTCCGAGCTGCTAGCTAGACAACCGTGCGTTTTAAAATACACAGCCACTATATGTTAGTATCCATTTAAGAGACAAGCTTTAGCAGAGAGAGCTCAAAATAAAGAATTGTTAGCTATGGATTGAAGAACCGAAAGAGCAAAAAGGGAACACTGAGGGGGCGCCTGGGTGGCTTAGTCGGTTAAGCGTCCGACTTTCGCTTAGGTCATGATCTCACGGTTTGTGGGTTCGAGCCCCGCGTCGGGCTCTGTGCTGATTGCCAGCTCAGAGACTGGAGCCTGTTTCGGAGTCTGTATCTCCCTCTCTCTCTGACCCTCCCCTGCTCACGCTGTCTCTCTTTCTCTCTCTCCTAGAAATAAATAAAAATTAAAAAAAAAAAAAAGGGAACACTGAGGTATCACAGAGGTAGTAAATGCAGAAGACGGCCAGCAATTCTAGGGCTAGGGGGACAAAAAGAAGAAGATGGAATTGTTAAAACTTAAAAGCCTAGAAGAGGAGCCCTGTGGAGGGCAAAACTCAGACCTCTGAGCAGGGGTGCTGCTTGGCTGGTGCTTGTGTGTCTGAGGCGGGTGCTCTGGGGCTGGGACTGTGAGTGTTGGAGAAATTGCAAAGTGAAATTAACCATCACCATTGGAAAAAACTATCACTTTTGTGTTGAAGAAGACTTACTAGGGTAATGATGATAGGAACAGGAAACCAAAAGAAGAATAGGAAGCAAACAGGAAGGTGTAATTCCATTCTTTCAGCTTTCCCGTTTCCCTCTACTGCCCCCTATGGGTAGATTCAACAGGGCACTTGCTGGCAAAGGGGGAAATGGGGTCTGCAGCCCTGGTAAAAACAGGAGAGTCCTGTTATCATATCAAAAAAACATTACCAAAATTTTGGCCATATCGAATACACAGAGAGTGCCCATATTTTCCTGATGGTTTGTTTATTTGTTTGTTTGTTTATTTCAGTTTATTTGAATCAAGATCCAAATAATGTCAGTATGTTGCTGTTGATGAGAACTCTTCTTTTATGGGAAGGAAAAACAACCCTGTAGAGGGATGATGGAGAGAAACTCCCTGTCATAGAAGAGAAATGTCAGGAAGGCATGTCTGACATATAATAAAATTCCCTTCAGAGAAAGAGCCAGGGAATTAATGAATCTGAGAAGAACTTATATCTGAACTCCAACCATGGTGCACCTCAGAAAGACGCCTTTGGTCAAAAGGACGGAATTATCCTTGCCCGTACTTTATGAAAATGTTAAACTAAAAGCAAGGCTAGTGATAGAATGAAAGGCTGCATACTAATGGGAGACTGACAAAAACCGAAATGTTCAGACTACTTATAAACTCCATGTCCTACATGTCATGTCTGCACTATATACCCTTCTTTAAGAAGCTTAAGGTCTACTGTGAGGCTTTGATAAAGAAATACTTTTGACAGTTAAAGTCTTTGTTAAAGTTGATATCACCTACAACTCCTTGAAAGCCAGTTTAGAAGGGGTGGTGGTTTAGGTATAGGGAGGGAGATTATCAGGTGTACCCCCCCTCCCCACCGAGAGCCGCATCAGTAGTTCTTGTAGGTGCAAATGGCTCTACTGTGATTCTACAAATAAGAAAACACTGAGAAGCTGGTAGCTGAGTTTTTATTCTGTTCGGTGTTGTGCTATTGTGTGATTTTCTTTCTTCTTCTGACTTGTAATTTAGGATATAGTACCACAAGGTAGAGACTTCCAAGTTGACAATGAAAGCTAAAAAATTCATACCTGTCTTATTAACCAACACACAGTTGAAGGGCTCTCTTCTTAGACAAAGAGATTGAAAGAAGGATCTACTGAGAGCTTTGGATGCAAACCTAACATGAAGCTCTGAAGCTTCAAGAGTCATGGTGGGGGGGGCTTATCTCTAAAATGGGAGATTTGGGAGGAGGTAATGCTCTTCAAATCTGAGAAAAGAGCACTTTGAATGAGACATACGTAGATATGTACAGTCCTTAAAATATAATCCTATATTTTTGAAGTATAACTGATAACTACTAAGTATGCATAGTTTTAAGTACAGGTTTATTTATTTACTTTATTCAAAGATAAACAACATGAAGAGTTCCCATAATCATGTTTAAGGAGCAACCAGGCTTTTAAACCAAATGCCACCATTCACCTGGTAGAAACAGAGGCTAATTTCAGCCATTAAAACTTGGAGGAAATAAAGCTTTTGGAGTGATATCCTGGTAACCTAAGCTTAAAAAGTGCCAATGAAACAATATTAGATTAGGAACAATGATTTCAGGCATCACTGTACAAATTGTAGGGCACCTATACACTTTGGAACCCCCAAAAAGCAAATGGAACAAGTTTCCCAGTTCCTACCTGTGCCTCCATATTTGTCTGCCATGTTAATATCAATGTCAGATTTTAAACTCAGCATGGTCCTAAGAACATCATCACTGCCTTTTCCAGCAGCCCACATAAAGGAAGTTCTTCCTTCCAGGTCTGAATCATCTTTCACTGAAGGATGTTTTAAAAATACTTTAACTGTTTCCTGTAAGAAAACTTGATTAAAAAAATTGAGACAAGAGGGTAGCATTTTCTATGGTAATAAAGCCATTGTTATATGTGACTTCCTCTAAGACGCAAAGTATTTTTTTCCCTGCTTTTGAATCAAGTGAAATTATCTTTTTATGAATAATGAAACTACAATTTCCATTGAAAGTAACAATCCTCTTTCTTTACATATTAGCTTTAGTTTCCATGCGCTTCAAACACCTAACCTAACTCCCTCATTCAACATCCTCATAATTGAGAATGATCATCCACAATCAAGTCTGAAAACTTTATAGGTCACTCTTTGAGAGATGAAGTAATGGTTAAAAGACTCCTGCGGTGCCTGGGTGGCTAGTTGTTTAAGCGTCTGAATTTGGCCCAGGACGTAATCTCACCGTTTGTGGGTTTGAGTCCCACATCGGGCTCTGTGCCGACGGCTCAGAGCCTGGAGCCTGCTTCAGATTCTGTGTCTCTCTCTCTTTCTGTTCCTCCTCCACTCATGCTCTGTCTCGCTGTCTCTCAAAAAATGAATGTTTAAAAAAAATTAAAAGACTCAGAAATATTCAGTGTTATGACCAATATTAAAATATAGGTTTTTCTTGGACATTTTATATGCAGAGAACTGTATACTCAGCCATGACCACAGAGAGGGTTAATACATTTTCTTGTGTGTTTTGTTACTATAATTTAAAAAATATTTAATGCACTTACTGAATAATGATGCGTGACTACTGAGAAATGCAGTGTTTGGTTCACTTAAACAGATATTTATTTATCAAGTCCTATATTCAAGGTCCTTCCTTTATGGAATCACACTAAAATTAGACCTGAAATAATTGTAATAGTGCCTGACAATTTTAATGGGGGTCAGTATTCACAGCATTTTAAATTGCCTCTTTCCTTAAGCCTCATATGCTTACACACATTTAGGGAGATGATAGAAACTTTAGCTTGAAGGCAAGTAAAATAGAGTTTCAGAAAAAAAAATGCTGGAGGTTGTGAGCTGGCCAAAAGTGTCTAAGTGTTGATGCTCAATACTCTAAAGCAAGAAGAAATTCAACGGCACATCTAATGCAGCCCTTCATTTCCCAGATGAAGAAATTTAGGTTCAAGGTCATACAAACACTGGTGGTAGATACAGGAGTGGAGCCAGAGCTATATCACAGCACTCTTTCCACTGTATAGGCTGCATGCCACTGTATACACTGATACCTAGTGTTAAAATTCACATTGAGCTACTGAGGCATTAGAGCACAGTGCTCCTAGGATCTGCTGTGTATGCTTAGTACACATGAGACTGGAATAAACAAATGGATTTTAAAACTTGGTAATTTTTTGATTTGTTTCTTTTACTGATTTGTAAACATTTCCTGTTGAGTATGTTTTCTTAATGATGAATGTTCACAGAGGTTTGTGAATTTTTGTTGTTATTTTCTAAAATGGGAATGATAGCCTCGTGTGGGTTAACAGAGTCCGAGGAGATCAAGGGGCTTGAAATTGAGCTTAGAAGATTTGTATAATTATTAAAAAAAAGTCATCTCTGTGATTGGTAGATTATCCAGAGCAAGTATGTCTTTGGATAAACATCCATAATGTTCTGCCATTCTTCCTTATTCCCAGGAGCTTAGTCACTTAATTGCTGGTATTTGTGCATGTGTTAAATTTGAAGTCTAAGACTTGGGTTCAAGATCTTGGGCAAGTCATTTAATCTCTTGAAACCTTGGTTTCTTACTCTTTAAATTAGGGATGCCATGTCCTCTCACAGACTTGCGTTGAAATACGAATTGAGTTCTGATTTCTGTAGGTTGAATAGGCTGGGCCAATGAATTTCTTACTTGTCTGTAACAAGAAAGGGCTCCTCCTCAAAATATACTTTGTCTTCTTCTGAGACAACAGAATAATGGGAGACAATAGAAGATAGAAGATGGTTTACCAAAAGTCTAGGTGATACATTTATAGAAATTCCAGGAAAGAGGGACCATAGCTATAGTTGCTCTGGGTACCGGAGACAACGAAGGATGGGAAAAAAAAGATATTTTAGGAATCTGAATATTCAATGTATTCAGTGGTGCATTTGGGGAGGTCAGGAAGATGGAATTACACTATACTGATGATGGGCATTCTTATAACTTTAAGTTTATTTATTTATTTTGAGAGAGAGAGACAGAGACAGAGACAGGGAGAGAGCGAGCAAGTGCAAGCAGGGAAGGGGCAGAGAGAGAGGAAGAGAGAATCTGAAGCAGATTCTACCCATCAATGCAGAGCCTAATGTGGAGCTCGAACCCACCAACCGTAAGATCATAACCTGAGCCGAAATCAAGAGGTGGACCCTTAACTGACTGAGTCACCCACATTCTTATAATGTAATGTAACTAAACGTTCCACTACACACACCCACGTAGAATATAGTAAAGTCAATTCTGACTGCTTTGACATGTGACTTTTTGGATAAGACTCCAGTTCTCGGTGGCCACTTACTCACAGAGTTGAAGCAGCCGAGCTGTTATGTTATTGACTGAACTGAGTGACATAAAGGATATAAAAGTGCTTTGTAAAACTGTAAAGGGTGGCAAGGGAAGAATTATTAATTATATTCAATATCTGTAGAAATCATTCACATTTTTGCTTTCTCAGCTATATAATACACAAAATTATTAGCTCTGGCAATAGTAAGAATGCATTGCATTTCTTGAGTACCTGCTCTGTACCAAAAACTACACTAGGCACTGGTGACAAATTTTCTCTGATTCTTACAACAGTCCTGAAAGGAAAGGTATAATTATCCTCATTTTACATATGAAGAAACTAATTAGGAGGTTAAGAAAGTTGTGTCAGGTCATAGAGCCAGCCAATGGCAGAGTCAGGATCCCAGCCAAGGTTAGACCAGGTCTAAGGCCTTGCCACCCAGAGAAAACACTTGAACACTAAGTGCATATAAAACCTTAGTGCCATAAAATTAACCAGAAGATGAAACGTACTTACACAGAACGAAATGTTACACTGAACAGTTAATATAAAAACCGTGTTAAAATTTCACATGACTAACAACTATCCCTCACTTTACAGTCAGAGTTAACAGTCTGAGCAATTGTTAAAATATAATCACTACAAACACACAAACACTAGTACGAAATGTGAATAAGGTGAGTGGGTTGTAGGAATGTCAATTTTCTGTTTATGATATTCTTTCATACTTTTGGCAAGATGGTACTATTGGGGGCTGGAGGGTACACGGTATGTGGCTCTTTAATTTCTTATGACTCCATATGAATTTATACTTATGTCGAAATAAAAATTCAATTACACAAAAAGATAACTGTCACATTTTACTTACAGCAAAGTTACTCTGAGCTGCATAGTGCAAGGGTGTTGCTCCTTGGCTGTCGGATGGGATGGTTCCAGATTTATTTCTTTCTAAAAGAAGATGGACAATCTGTGCATGGCCTGAAAGTAGATACAGGGCAGTTATCACATAAAAGTACTAGTTAATTTATAATCTATTTTAAGGAAAGTTTTCTGAATAGCAGCCCCCAGTTTAGCCTCTTTTTTTTTTAATGTTTTATTTACTTCTGAGAGAGAGAGACAGCATGAGCAGGGGAGGGTCAGAGAGAGAGGGAGACACAGAATCTGGCAGTCAGCACAGAGCCAGACACGGGGCTGGAACCCACGAACTGTGAGATCATGACCTGAGCCGAAGTTGGACACTCAACCAACTGAGCCACCCAGGCGCCCTCAAGTATAGCCTCTCCTAACTTCTCACCAAAATACTATGATCATGTAGAACAAAGGCAAACACTTCCAACACTGAAATCTTAATGCTTCAATCCAGAAAGGAAATGATATGAATTATAAGTGCTAGATTGAGAGAGAGCTATATTAGGTATCAGCCCACTGCATTCCCTGGCTGTGTTTTATAAAACTGTCCTATATAAAGGGGCACCTGGGTGGATTAGTCGGTTAAGCGTCCAACTTCGGCTCAGGTCATGATCACATGGTTAGTGGGTTCGAGCCCCGCATCGGGCTCTTTGCTGACAGCTAGCTCAGAGCCCAGAGCCTGTTTCAGATTCTGTGTCTCCCTCGCTCTCTGACCCTCCCCTGCTCATGCTGTCTCTCTCTGTCAGAAATAAAATTAAAAAAAAAAAAAAACATTAAAAAAAATGTCCATAAAAAAAGGAGGGAAGCCAGCCCTTGTCAGCCATTAGGGTCCCTAGTGTCCAGGTCCCACTGGACAGCTGATCAGAACTGGACAGCTCTTCAGGAGGACAAATTATAATACAGCCTCTTGTAACCTCTGAGGCCTCCTATCCGTCCCCTCTCCCCTTCCTCCGCCACTTTTTTCACAGTAGGTTTTGATTTCAAATCCCAGAAAACATGTGGCAGGAATGATGAGGTGGTGGCAGAGAAAATACTCTGCAGTGCATTCTGGGGGATGTGGTTTCCATAAGCGAGGAGCTGTAGAAAGGATCAAAGAATGAACAAACATGGTAACTGCATATTTGGGAAACCTGAATATCATGCATTCTATTGCTTCAGCATATTGGGGACCCAGGTGGTAAAGGGGCCACATCAGCAGAAGAACATGGACACACCGCAGGAAAAAGCCAGGCAGAAAAAGGGGATGCGAGTGAAGTTGTGCTCATCTGTCTGCCCCCAGGTACAATCGCACATGGAGTTCTCTGAGGCGGGCAAAAGTAGGATCATGGGCAAGCTACCAAGACACATTTTGTCTTGTTTGAAAGATACAGAGAAATACTTAGTAAAGGCAGTATGAAAATATACTACAGGACAGGGAAAAGGGGACACCATCAGAGAGATGAAGCACACGCCTTAGAACATGATCTAGAGAAGGATCCAGAGGAAAACTTCAGGAAACTGTTTGGCATCCTTGACTTGGGCCAAGAGATGTCCTCTATGGAATGAAACAGAATATCCCAAGAAGGGGATAATCTGAAATGCAAAGGTGATGGAAGGAGGGGAAAAGGAAAAAAGCTGAGATACAAAGAAATTGGAATGAGGGAAGGAAATCAAAATACAACCTAAAATACAATCTATGAGAGGCAGAAAGAAATCAGAACTTACGGATCACTTTAGTGATCTGGAGACAAATTTGCGAAGTCCTTTCAGAATGCACAAGACAAAAAAAAAAAAAAAAAAAAAAAGAATGCACAAGACAAAGGAAAAGGATGGAACTGCACATTGAAATGAAGTCTAAATAATAATCATAAATCTGATAACAAAACTGAATGCAAATGCAAAAAGTATTTTGAAAAGACACAACGTGTAATTTAAAAACTAAGCCTGCAGTAATAATTGGGAAAAACTTCAGATCATGTTAACAAATACTTAAAAAGTGATAAGTAAAAACACGCTAAGTTCCTCATTTTAAATTAGGTGGAAATCATGAGAAGAGATCTGCTTTTAGCTCTGACTCACATTTTAAAAAGTTTTTGATAAATTTAAAAGTAACTGCTAATAGAACCTAAAACCCTCCTAAAACACTAGGCATTTCAAAACCAAATAACAACAAACATAATCTATATAACAAAAGGAAACAGAAAAAAAATTAAAAAGAAATGAAAACACCAGAAATAGTCAAAGAGCAGAATAGCAGGAAAAAGACCAAATCATATACCTTATAACAGTGACTATTAATGAGTAAGACTCCTTCACTAAAAGAGAAAAACTCTCAGATTGCACCCCTTGCAAAGTCAGACACAGACATATTTACACTCTCTCATCTAACAAAGTGATCCCCAAAAAGGTTAAGTAAAAGGCATCTCAGGAAAACATGAAGAAAAAAAAATCACATATCATAGTATTGGCACAAACATAAAATTAAAGCCCTCCTCCTCAAATACACAGGCATTGAATGTGAAAAGATTATTTTATACTTACATTTGTCAATGAATGTACATTACTTTTAAAACAAAAACATGTTAAGATATGATGTTGAAATTAAAACTGATACATAACAGAGAATACATTTATCTTACTACAATGTAAGCATATGACAGAGGGATTTAATATAAGATGCAACATATCAATTAAAAATTAAATTAATTAAGGGCGCATGGGTGGCTCAGTCGGTTAAACACCCAACTCTTGATTTCAGCTCAGGTCATGATTTCACAGTTCAGGGGTTTGAGCCCAGCGTTGGGCTCTGCGCTGACAGAGTAAAGACTGCTTGAGAGTCTCTGTCCCCCTCCCTCCCTTGTGTGCGTGCACAGGTGTGCACGCGCGCTCTCGCTCAAAATTAAGTAAATGAACTTAAAAATGAAAAAAAAAAAACCTTAAATTAATTAAACAGGAGATGGAAGCTGACAGGGGAAGGGAAGCCATGGAAAGTTCCTGGTACTCGTAGCTGCTCCTGCTGTTGATCCTTTGATTCACGGTCAGCTCACCTAGTAAAGCTGCCCAGTGAAGTGGGGTTCGAAATAAGTTGTCGTAAGACGTTATATTGCAGCTTTCATATGAGGTCAAGACATCCACCACTGTCACATTCCCATCAGCGACGGCAAAGTGAAGAGGTGTCCGACCTTCGTAGTCTTGCCAGTTCAGTAAGGACTCCGTGGGGGCAGCATCCTAATTTGAAGGAACCAGAGATTTCAGACACACGTGGAATCCTCAGTAAATCACAATGGAGGTAAGTATTAACTGGGCAATTCTCTAAACCTGTATAGTCTCTCTTAGCACAAGTGATACAATTCAGAAAAAAAGCATACGATCTAAATCTTTAAAAATTTCCTGCCATGTTTAACTATAAAAAAAAAGTGCAGAAAAGATATAATAAATACCATTACTGACGATTCAGATTAAATAGGTGTCAACATCTTGCCTAATGTGCTTTTGTATCTGTTATGGATTCAGCTAAAGCTGTATGTTTTATACTTTTGTTCCGTATGTATGCATCCATAAAAATACATGAATTATATACATGTGTTTTCAATATTTACACTTCTGAGTTTATACTATGTATATCCTTTGGCTATGTTTTCTTTCAACACTATACTTTTGGGTATTTATGTTGATACTAGTTCATTTGTTAAGCCACACTTTAGTTATCCATTCTCCTAGTGAGGGACAATTAGGTTATTTACATTTTTTCCATTATTAACAATAATGCTGAAATGAACATGCTTCCCCTACATGTCTCTTTGTAGCACATGTGTGCGATTTTCCTCTAGCCCAGATACCTAGAAGGGGACTTTCTGGGTACAAGGATATTTACATCATCAACAAGGTATTATCAAACTGCTCTCCAAATGGTTACACTAATTAACACCTCCGGGACAATGTGTAAAAGTTTTTATTTCCCCACATGTGGGCACAGATGAACCCTTTGGTATTATCAAGCTTACTACATTTTTTCCTTACAGGTATGGAAACGATTTTGCTGTTTTCATTTGCATTTATTTTATGAATGAGGTTGGGGTTTATCATATGTTTATTGGCTATTCTGTTGGAATTGACAGCTCACATTTACTCATTTTTCTGCTAGGTCTTCGTGTCTACTGTGAGGTCCCCTTTCAAGAATAAAGAACTTATTTCCCTAGCTGCTGTGACTGCTCCCAGCAGATGACCCTCAATTGTCAGACTTTTACAACTGCTTCAGCTAAAGACAGTTGCTTCACTCAAGGTCATATCTCTTCTCAGATTAGGCCACGTCCAAAACCAAGGCTTCCTGCCCCAATCTGAGAACTCTCTGAAAGGCACACAAGACTTAGAGCTGCTTGTGTGGTCATCCTATTTTATAAAAAAGAGTATGAAAGGTATTTTAAACACTTCAAAAAAGAAGTTGAATTTTACCATGGTGGCATTTTAGGTCTTTTAGTCTCCAAAGGACTAAGATGTGTTTACAAGGAAAAAAAAGCCAAATCTGTGAGGAAATAGGATATGATGAGTGACAAGTATCCTCCAAGGATTCCTGATATTGGAACTGACACATAAACAATATAAAATAACTATCTATTAAACAATAAAAACATTAAAAATGAAATAAAAGGTGAACAAGGAAGAAAAACTATCAAAATGATGGGGCAGACTTATAAAACAAAAAAACAACAAAAAGAACTTTTAAATGTAAAAATACAGGATTGATGAATGAATAGGGCAAATGAGAGAGTGGTCTCAGGTGAAGAAAGGCTGGGTAAACTAGAAGGCACGTTTGAGGTAATTATCCAGAACATGGCAAGAGAGACAAGAAGATGGAATGTAAAACAGAGGAGACATGGAGAATACAATAAAAAGCTCTAAAATACGTGTAGCTGGGACCATAAAAGCAAAAGTGTAGGAAATGAAAGAGAGGTAATATTTAAAGAGATAATAGCTATATATTTTCCAGAACAGACATGAAATGATAGAATACACCAAACACGACAAAACCCCCTAAAAGCCCCCTAAAAACCATAAAACAAACAAACAAAAAATGCACCAACCCCCCCCCCCAAACAACCCCTCCCCAGACACACTGTAGTGAAACTGTAGAATGCCACACAGAGAAGAATATAAAAGCAGCCTTTGAGAAAAGATAAATCATCTCTAAAGGAATGACATTTAGACCAATAGAGAATGCTCCAGAGGACAATGAAAGGCAGAAAGCAGCAAAAAAGCCTGAAAGAGTAGAGAAAAAGACTACCTAGAATACCTGTATATGCAGAAAAACTGTATATTCAAGAGTATGGTAGATGTGTAAATATTCCTTTTAAAAAATGTTTATTTATATACTTAGAGAGAGAGAGAGAGCATGAGTACAAGCAGGGGAGAGGCAGGAAGAAGCATGAGTACAAGCAGGGGAGAGGGAGAAAGAGAATCTTAGGCAGCCTTCCTCTCTCAACACAGAGCCTGACATGGGGCTTGATCTCATGAACCATGAGGCAAAATCAAGAGTCAGACACTTAACTGACTGAGCCACCCCAGGTGCCCTGAAATGCAGACATTCTTAAGAGCAGAGAGCATTTACCACAATAGATCTACCCTAAAGGTGGTTCTCAGAATTATATTTCAGGAAGTAAGATATTAACTCCAGAAGGAAAACAAACTTGAGATTCAAGAAGAAATGCAGAGCAAAGGAATCAGTTAACATTCAAGTAGGAATAACAATTGCATATACAAAAGAATATTATCTTTTAAAGTCTAATTTGTGTGTTATAAGCAAATAGGACTAAATATTAGACTACCATAGCTTGTAAGCTGGATTTTGAGAAGCACTGATTAGAAACCTCAAAGAATCCACTGATAAATATTCAAAATTAATAAGAAAGTACGGCAAGTTGGTTAGATTCATAGTCAATGAATAAAAATATCAACTGCCTTTCCATGTGCCTGCAATTACCAGTTAAATATACATCTTAGATATGTTAAAGAAAAGGAAAGAAAAGAAAAGAAAAAAGTTCAGGGGCACCTGGCTGGCTCACTCAACAGACCATACAATGCTTGATCTTGGGGTTGTGAGTTCAAGCCCCACACTGGCTACAGAAATTACTTTTAAAGAAGCAGCACTATTTTTATTTTTTAAAGTTTATTTATTTATTTTGAGAGAAACAGGGACAGCATGAGTCAGAGAGGAGCAGAAAAAACAAGAGAGAGATAATCTCAAGCAGGCTCTGCACTGCCAGCACAGACCCTGACATGGGGCTTGAACTCATGAAACTGTGAGATTAAGACCTGAGCCAAAACCAAGAGTCGGATGCTCAACTGACTGAGATACCCAGGTGCCCCATAAAGCAGCATTATTTTTAAATGGCAAAAAATTAGAAATAGTTCTAAACGTCTGTGAATAACTGAATAATATATGGCTTGTTCGTAAAATGGAATCCTACATAATGGCAAAAAAATATATATTACAGGTATACACAGCAACAAAGATAAAATCACCAGCATAATATTGAGCAAGAGAAGCATGTTGCAAAAGAATATGTTCAATGTGATTCCATGTTTACACAATTCAAAAACATCAAAAATGAAACAATTAGTGTTTAGGGATATGAATATATGTGGCAAAACTATAATGAGAATCAGGAATGATAAACACATAATTGAGGATAGTGGCTGCCTCTGAGAAAGGGGAAGAACAGAATGGTGCTGGGAGGTACCCGGGGAACTTCAAAGGTAACGGTTAATGTACTTGATCTTAAACTTGGAGATGAGTACATGAATATTTGTAGTTTCTATATTCTTTACAACTTTGTTTTTTTTTTTTTCAAGGAGCCTCCACGCCCAACACAGGGCTTGAACTCATGACCCTGAGATCAAATGGTGGACACTCCACGGACTGAGCTATGCAGGTGCCCGTGTATTCTCTATGTCTTAACATATATTTTACAATATTATCTCTACGCAGTGCTTAATAGACGCAAGTGTCAAACAAAGTCAAGGAAGGATAAACACAAATTCAGGAAAGTAGTTGATGGGGGACAGGGTGAGTATGGCTCAGGTGGAGAGAATGTGTTTGGAAACCGGCACATCGAAAATTCTGCGTGGTCTTAAACAGCAGCATAGCAGCACTACCGTGTTCTGTTTCTTGAGTGACGGATTCACATGACTCTGGTATTTCTTTTGGTTCATAATTTGTGTGTCACATATATGCTTTCAGATCCTGGCTATTTCATCACAAAAAAGTTGTTTGTCGGGAGGCCGCCCAGGTCTAGCAGCACCACCGTACTCACCAGGATGCATCGCACTGTGTGAACAGCACTGGGATCTTTGTGGTTCGCTGCCCAGTGAAGTGGGATCTTGCCTTCGACGTCGGGGATCCCGATGTTGGAATCGTGCTTGATGAGCAGCTTCACGTGCTCCGGGTTATTGTAATAAGCACTCCAATGCAGGGCGGTTTGCTGCAAAATCGCGAGAGACTCACAAACACAGCAACAACAGTAGCAAGAGCAACGGTAACAACACAACAGATTTCCCCCAAGCTTGTATTGTGTGACGGGCACTGTTGTAAGAACTTTCTCTATTTTACCTCATACAGTCATCATCCTGACAACTCTGGGCGATGAGTACTCTGGAATCTGCACGTAATTGGTGGGAAAAGGGAGCACAAGCTGGGTGAGCGATCTGCTCAGGGGCATAAACGTAGTCAGTGGCTGAACTGAGATTCTGACTCAGGCCGTCTGAACTCAGAATCTGACCTCCTAATCGTGACAGGCACTTAGGTCATCAGGTATGAATCAGTGGTAATACGAGAAAAAGAAAAGCAGCCCGATGGTTTATGAATAATTATCAACAAAGTAAGTAACGATCTTGATATCGCAGCAAGCATTTTAAGAATTTGCTAGAATGTTTTGCATTTCAGTGTCTATCAAAATGAAGATCCATGTATAGGAAGTCATGGATCTGGAATCCATTTCTTATATCACAGTACAAATCTAAATTTAACTATAATTTTATAGGATGAATTGTTAGACCTACTATTGATGTTAAGATACAGCAATATTTGCTTTATTTTAGAAAATAAACGTTAAAAATGAACATCCTGCTGGGGTGCCTGGCTGGCTCAGTAGGAAGAGCATGCAACTCTTGATCTTGAGGTCATGACCTTGAGCCTTTTCTAAGGTAGGGAGCTTCCTTAGAAAAAGAAATAGGGGCACTTGGGTGGCTCAGTCGGTTGAGCATCCAACTTTGGTTCAGGTCATGATCTCACAGTTAGTGAGTTCGAGCCCGGCGTTGGGCTCTGTGCTAAAAGCTCCGAGCCTGGAGCCTGCTTCAAATTCTGTGTCTCCCTCCTCTCTGCCCCATCCCCACTCATTTTCTCTCTCTCTCTCTCTCAAAAATAAATAAACATTAAGAAAAATCTTTAATGAACATTCTGAACTTGTTGGTGTTGCTTCAAAATCCCCTAGGCCATTCTTGTCAATACGCCACAGTAAGAATGGTCCCTGTGTTTGAAGAGTTACTGAGGAAACACAAAGAAATGGTTGGGCTGTACGTTACCCCTTATGAATAGCAGTGTCATTAATCCAATCTAGAATCAGATCATTTGCCAGTAGGAATGAAGCTCACTTGTTACACTAAAAACTTTAAATGTTGACATATGTGGTATTCATGTACAGTGCACCTATGGGCATTTAATATGAAGAGTCACTCATTACTTTTTATTTAGTAATGACTATAGAACAAAACCAGTCACAAATATAATAGCAAATAATTTCTTAGAGCCACATTTTCTTCCTTTTTCCTCTCTCCTTCTTCTTTTTCTTCTTATCTTAAAAAAATTTTAATGTTTGTTTATTTCTGAGAGAGAGACAGAGTGTGAGTGGGAGAGGGGCAGAGAGAGAGGGAGACACAGAATCCGAAGCAGGTTCAAGGCTCTGAACTGTCAGCACAGAGACGGATGCGTGGCTCGAACCCACAAACCACGAGATCATGACCTGAGCTGAAGTCGGATGCTTAACGGACTGAGCTACCCAGGCACCCCTCTTCTTTTTTTTCAAGTATGCACTATGCCCAATGTGGGGCTTGAACTCCCAACCCCAAGATCAAGAGTCTCATGCTTTACTCACTGAGCCAGCCAGGTGCCCCTACAGACACATTTTCAATAAAAAACATATACGGTTTCTGTAATTCTTTTGCTATGTTATGTTTGTTCTGAATATAACTCCTGAAAGGTAACGTTAGGTCTGTTGAACCGAATAGTACAAAGTTTGGGATTGTACTTTCTACATCTTTAAACAAATTTTTTCTAGTTTTTTTTTTTACTGTGATAAAATGTACATAACACAATTTATCATTTTAACTAGTTTTAAATGTACAGTGCAGTGGCATTAAGCACATTCCCACTGCTGTGCAACTTTGGCACCTTCCACCCCCAGAACTCTTTCATCTTCCTAAACTAAACTCCATACTCACTTAACAATAACTCCCAATTTCCACCTATTCCCACCCTTTCGCTTGGCAATGTCTTCAAAGTTCATCCATGTTGTAGCGTGTGTCAGAATTTTGTTCCTTTTTAAGGCTGAATAATATGCCATTGCATGGACTGCATTTTGTTTCTCTAACCATCCATCAATGGACATTGGGATTGTGGTCATCTTTCCCCTATTGTGAATAATGCTGCTATGAACATGGGTGTATAAATATCTGCTCACATTCCTGATTTCAGTTCTTCTGGGTTATACCCAGAGGTGCAACTGTTGGATCATAGGGTAGTTCCATGTTTAATTTTTTGAGAAATTGCCATACTGTTTTCCAAAGCGGCTGCACCATTTTGCATTCCTACCAGCGCTGCAGAGGGTTCAAATTTCTCCACGTCTTCACCAATACTTGTTATGTTCTGTTTTGGTACTAACAGTCATCCTAAAGCGTGTGAAGTGTTATCTCATTGGGGTTTTTTGTTGTTCAGTTTTAATATATGATATAAAATTTCAGATCTGTGACAGATTGTAAATTAAAAAAAAAAACCACATGCGCGCACACACACACACACACACACACACACACACACACAAACAGATCCTTCCTGTCTAATAGTTTGAGGATCACTGCTGAGCTTTTGTCTTGCTCTCCTCTCTGTGCCTGCCTGGACCTTGCAGATCCGTTTTCCATCTGTCTGACTGGATAACCTCCCGTCCCTGTTCCGTAACAGAAGAACAGATGAGGACTCGAAGATAGCGGAGAGTTCCTAGAAGATACTGTGTAAGACATCATGGTGCCTAAAGACACCTGTGCCTTTGTAAGTGATTCATGGGGCTCTGTGGACTGATCAAAGGGCTTTCCCAGTGAAATATTAGCACTTCAAACGTGGTATGAGTTAAGAAATACTGGTTTACTGTAGTTGTAAAATAAGGTCAGAGTTGATTTCAGAAAGCGGGATTGTGTGAGTCACGGGTGAACAAATCCCGAAAAGTACAGGAAGAGCCTGTGAAGGACAGTGAAAGGGACACTGGACATGAGCCCAGCAGGTTTAATCCCAGGAGGTTTAATCACATGGGTGTGCTGGAGGTAGTAAGTCTCCGTGATTTGGCGCCTGGCGGAAAGGAAGAAGATTTTTGCGCTTGTCAAACTGAACACCACATTTTTTTCCCCTGTAAAGAACGATCAAAGCACTGGTCAAAACAGTGGCTGGCGTGTACAGTATGTTAAAATTCAAGAGCTGGGAATATAACCGATCCTGGCAACAAGTGCCAGAGCAGATGGCAGAGCCAAAGTGAAACGAATAATATTTACTGTATAGCTAACATTTATTGAGTGTTATTTTATTATCATGCACTAGGCATTGTGTTAAACCCTATTCATATGTAGGATCTCATTTTATCTTCAACAACCCTATCATCCCCTTTTCACATATGAGAAAATGGAAGTGTAGAGGAGTTAAGAAAATTTGCCCTTTTAAGTGAAATCTTTCACTGGGGAGGATGGAGACACGGAAATGTTCCTCCATGTGTATGAGCAGGAACTCTTCCTTGAGGATTCACATCATAAAAGGATGTGGATTTGCTTTTTGCTCTTATTTGCCTCCTGATCTTGACAGTCCCTTACCTTGGTTTTTTGTTTTTTGGTTTTTTTTTTTAGTTTATTTATTTATTTGAGAGAGAGAGAGAGAGAAACAGAGATGGAGGGAGAAAGAAAGTCCTGAGAAAGCTCAGCACCATCAGTGCAGAGCCCTATGTGGGGCTTGAACTCATGGAACCATGAGATCGTGGCCCGAGCTGAAACCAAGAGTTGGGCCCTTCACTGACTGAGCCATCCAGGCACCCGTCCCTTACCTTGTTTTTATCCTGTGTATCTACTTCTCCAGGTGCCATAAACTTCAGCAGAAGCGCCAAACACTTTGGGCTCTTGTGCCGAGTAGTCAAGTGCAAAGGGGTCATCTCTTCCAGATCCTTTTGCATCCAGTTTGCTCTGCGTGTAAGTAAGAGTTTCATGAAACGATAATTTCCCTAAGTAAATCAAAAAAAGAAACAGTAAGAAGAAATTCAGTATAATCAAACTCTACAACATGGTCAAGTTCTCTGCTTGCTTCATGCCTGCTTATCTCTCCCTATTCAAAGCAGAGTGGCAGTCAGCATTATCTGTCCTTTTCATCTTCTGAGATCCTCTACATCCTTAACATTATCGGAAATGTTTTTTTTTTTTTTTTTTTTTTTTTTTTTTTTTTTTTTTTTTTTTTTTTTTTTTTTTTTTTTTTTTTAGTGTCATAATGTGTGATCGCTTCTCGGCCTTTTGGCTAAGATCAAGTGTAGCGTCATAATGTGTTGATATTCTACCATGAGAGGCTATGAGTATTAGTAAGAAGACATTTATTAGTTAAGCAGCCCCTCCCCCCATTATGGTGAGTGTGAGGCTCTAAGGCACAGGGACCAACTAGAGAGACAATGAGGTGCAGAAGGATGATGGCTCCCTGCTCACACCCACAGGGGCAGAGACAGGACTCAACTCAGCTCAAGGGCTGGGCCCCAGATAAGAACCAGAGGCTAAAAAAGTGTCCACCGGGCTGTCTATATTAGATGAGCAGACTTGGAATGGACCAAAAAGCAGAGTGACTCAGCTCAATTATTTCCTCCCAGGGAGGCTTTCCTTGGCCACTTCTATTGGAACTTATTTTTGTTGTGCTTTATTCTAGTACCTTCCCATCTCCTTCATAGTACTTTGCTCAGTTTGTAGTTACATATATTTGTTTATTTCCCTTCCCTGTGATCTCCTTCACGAGCTTTAAGCTTCATAGCACAGACTGTGTTTTACTGAGCATGGTGCTGGGCATAGCTTCTGGCACAACATGGATGCTTACTTGAAGGACTGAGTAAATAATAGGAAATAAAGTACCTTTCAGGGGTTGTGGGTGGGGGGATGGGCTAGATGGGTAAGGGGCATTAAGGAAGACACTTGCTGGGATGAGCACAGGGTGTTACACATAGGGGATGAATCACTGGAATCTATTGCTGAAATCATTATTGCACTATATGCTAATTAACTTGGATGTAAATTAAAAAATAAATTAATTAATTTAAAAATACCTTCCAGAGGTTTCTCTGTCTACAAATTCTTAATGTTGCTATATTAGGTCATAATAGTTAAGAATCTTAATTCTCAGACTCTGGTATTTGGTTACTCTTCCTTTTTAGTGTTTCGTTTATTGGAGCATTGTTCATCTGGCTTTCTCATGCCATCCAGTGCCAGCTTTTGAGAAGTAAGGTGCTAAAACTTCCTCAAGAGGGCACTCTGCTCTAAATCTCTTGCCATCTTTTCTTTGAAAAAAGAAATGGTGCCCAGGAGAAACAAATCTATGTGGTACTTCTCACCAAAAAATAAAGCTTGACCTTTCTGAGCATAACATTTCAAATATTACAGAATAATTCATCATGACCTTTTAAAGATATTCAATCAGACAATCATTTTGATTCTGAAATTTAGAGGAAAAGGGAAAGAAAAAGAAAGATACAAGAATAGGTCGGTGGGGGTGACTACTGACTTACAGACACAGTGCTTTGTATATTTACACCTTACATCATTCTGGGGATTCTACCTATAGAAAACACGGCGCACTAAGTGATAATATTTACTTATTCACCTACTCAAAAAACATTCATTGAGTCTTGTTATAAAGCAATGACATCTTTGCTCCTCACAGAAGTATCATGGAAAGGTTTTACACGTGAAATAAAGTATCTTCCTGTGCCTCTATTTCTTCATCAGCAAAATAAGGATAATATGAGCACCTGAGATGATTGTGCATATGAAATGATACAGATCATATCTGTAGAGCGCTTAGTGCACAAAGTAAATGTTCAGTAAATGTTTGCTAGTTCTATTATGAACAGTTTTCCAATGTGGAGGAGGCAACAAAATGTAGCCAATCAAGTAGACACAAGAATGGCCCATGATTGAGGGCATCTAGATAGAAAGATCTGACCATGCCTAGCACACACACTTCAGCTAGCAATTCTGGAGGGAGCCAAGGTTAGGGACAAGTAAAAGCGGAAATAATTGGAATGTCATAAATAGTGGTTTTTTATTTTTTATTTTTTTACATTGAGAAAGATGCCTATACTCTACCTACAGAGAATGATGACATAGGACCGATAAGGGCGCACCCAGTAGGAATTCAGCGGGAACCCTGGGGAGATATCAGCTTCTGTTCCCAAAGGCAAAGACACAACAGATATTATCTATAAATGCTGGGACTAGAAACACTATAATACATTTGGACCACCATCAACTTCTTGGTCTCATGAACAAGCATTTATTAGATGCCCAGGGTATGCAAGTTCAATTCTGAGAAGGAGCAGAGGCGGCAGAGAACTCTAAGAGCTAAAATCAGGAGAATATATCTAGTGTCAGTGGAAAAGAGGAAGATACCAGTTTGAGACAGGAAGCTACTTTGATAACCTTCTGAAGGTTGTATGACTGGGAACCCCTATCATAGCCAACCTTGCTTCCTATAAAGCCCTCTTAATACAAAACAAGTAAACAAAATGTCTAAGTGTTTCCTCAGTATTGCTTAAAACTCAGACTTCTTAAGTTTTCAGGTTTATTCTTAAATGCAAGAATAAGGAGGATTTGGAAGTTAATCTTTTAGCACCATCTCTCAGGGGCACACCGAATTTGATCCTCATGTGAACACCGTTTTGGGGTCTGTTTTTATAATTTCTGACTGAATAGTATACAGTGGGAGTGCAGGAGAGAATAGATAAAAAAGTATATATTCTTAAGAAAACTGATGGTAGGGGGGCACCTGGGTGGTTCAGTCAGTTAAGTGTCCAACTTGA
Organism: Hyaena hyaena; assembly: GCF_003009895.1. NCBI lineage: Eukaryota > Metazoa > Chordata > Mammalia > Carnivora > Hyaenidae > Hyaena > Hyaena hyaena. The sequence goes on from NW_024081210.1 coordinate 517,205, forward strand.
TTTCAGCTCAGGTCTCATGATTCATGAGATCAAGCCCCACGTTGGACTCTGTGCTGACAGTGCGGGGGCCTGCTTGGAATTCTCTCTATCCCCTCTCTCTGCCCCCTTCCCTATGCTTCTATGCATGTTCTCTCCCTCTCTCAAAATAAATAAATATTAAAAAAGAAAAAGAAAACTGATGGTAGTGAGCACAAGTTGAAAGAGCTGAAGTTAAAGTCCTGATTTAGTCGCTAAAAGGATATGCTCTGGTCTGTTACATCCCAGAAGTGAAAAAACATTTACTAATGTCTCTGAAACACTGAATAAGATGTTTTACTTTTGCCAGGTAGCCATAATCCTCATCTTAATCTTCCCATATTAACAAGAGCTTCTTTTCTCTGTGATGTAAATGATTGACATTCGGATTTCCCCTAAATATAGGAAAAGGACTACAATATCTAAAAAGGTAAAAGAGGATAAAAAAAGCTCTCTGACTTGGAGAACACCACTTGAAAGGAATCTAGGAAATCTATCAATCCAAAATGCTACTTTTAACCTTATATTTTTTGTCTGTCCAGTTCTCTAAAATGGACTCCTTTTTTAAAAAAAGCATATGGCCAGTTAACTTTAATAACAATAATATGGGAATTGAGTGAAATAACTTGATATTTTCCTCTGGATTTTTTTATTATTATTTTTAAGGTTTATTTTTGAGAGAGAGAGAGAGAGAATGGGGGAGGAGCAGGGAGAGAAGGGAGAGGATCCAAAGTGGGGCTTGGGCTCACAAACCGTGAGATCATGGCTCGAGCAGAAGTTGGATGCTCTCCGACTGAGCTACCGAGGTGCCCCTAGATTTTTTATTAAAAAAATTTTTTTTAATGTTTTATTTATTTCTGAGAGAGAGAGAGACAGTGTGAGCAGGGGAGGATCAGAGAGAGAGGGAGATACAGAGTCTGAAACAGTATCCGGGCTCTGAGCTGGCTGTCAGCACAGAGCCCGATGTGGGGCTTGACCCTTGAACCATGAGATCATGACCTTAAGCCGAAGTCTGCTTAACCGACAGAGCCACCCAGGCACCCCTAGATTTTTTATTTTTAAGAAATAAAACAGAATCAATATGGTTAATGATCCCTTTGTGCCCCTCTCCAATTCTCCCTCTTTAGAAACTACTATCCTGAATTTGGAGTTTACCATTCCAATGAATGCTTTTGTTTCTTACACATGTACACACCCATAAGCTACAGAGTATTGTTTTACATAACATACTTTAAGTCTTTATATAAATAGTGCTTTATGATCACATGCCACCTTTTTTTCTCAAAGTAGCGCTTTGTTGAGATTTATCCAAGTTGCTCTGGTTCATATATTTTCACTGGAGAAAGTACTTTGTCATATGAAAATAACTGTATTTCTTTATTCTCTAGAGGAATATTTAGCATAGTTCTCGTTTTTCACTACTGCGGACAATACCGTCTGGACAATTTTCTTGTACATGTCTCCTGGTAAATGTGCAAACATTTCTGTAACTGCTGAGTTAAAAGTGCTCTTTAATGCAGCGATTCCTATTATTCCCACCAGGAATGTATGAGAATTTTTATTTCTCCACATCCTCGCCACACTTGGTTTTGTCACACTTGCTAACTTTTACCAATAAAATGGATACACAATTGTGTTTTAACCATGGATTTAATTTTCATTTTCCTGATTGAGGTGGAATGTTTTTATATGTTTATTGGCCATTTGCTTCTTTCTGTGAATAGCCTTTTTGTGTTGTTTACTCATTTCCCAATTTCGCTCTTTGTCTTTTTCTTAATGATCTGTAAGAGTTATTTACATATTCTGGATACTAATTCTTGGTTGGTTTTGCAAACATCTTCTCTCTTTGTGTGAACTGTCTGTTTGCTTTGTTTCTGCTCTTCAGCTAGGAATGAATTCATGATCTGAATAAAGATATTGCTAGCTTTCCTAGCATTAGAGTTCATTTATTTTGGAATGTTTCTTTGCAGGCTCATTTTTTAAAATTTATTTATTTATTTATTCACTTACTTACTTACTTACTTATTAATTTTAAACGTTTAGGGGTACCTGGGTGGCGCAGTTGGTTAAGCATCTGACTAGCTCAGGTCATGATCTTGTGGTCTGTGAGTTCAAGCCCCGTGTCAGGCTTTGTGCTGACAGCTCAGAGTCCAGAGCCTGCTTGGGATTCTGTGTCTCCTTCTCTCTCTGCCCCACCCCTGCTTGTGCTCTGTCTCTCTCGGTCTCTCAAAAATGAATAAACGTTAACAAATGTTTTTTAATGTTTATTTGTTTTAAGAGAGAGAGTGTGTGCACTGGCATGGGAGGGGCAGAGAGCAAGGGAGAGGAAATCCCAAGCAGGGTCTACGCTGACAGCACAGAGGGGATCCACCTCATGGTTCGTCAGATCAGGACCTGAGCCGAAATGAAGAGTTAGACTTAACCAAACTGAGCCACCCAGGCGCCCCTGTAGGTTCATTTTAAAGAGAAGATTGTTCTTCTCTTTCGAGTTCCAGCCAGCTAGCCAGCTCAGATCCTGGAGCATGTTTCAGAATGTGTGTCTCCCTCTCTCTCTGACCCTCCCCTGCTCATGCTGTATGTGTGTGTCTCTCTCTCAGAAAAAAATAAAACATTTTTTAAAAAAGGAAAAAAAAATAAAGAGAAGATTGTTTGCTATTGTTTTTCTTTTCTCTCTCCCTCTCCTTTCTCACCCGTGCAGCTGCTAACACCCGCTCCTGGCCCACAAACAATCTGTTCTCATAATGCTCTCTTGCAGCCCGATCTCCGGTGATACGAGAGAGGTCTTCCTGGGCCCGAGGCTTCATTTTTGTCCTGCCCCTGCCCCTTGTCTCGACAAAGGGCTTCCTCTAAAGCTATAGCTCCATATGAAGGTAAAGAATACCCCCCAATTCTAAGTATTTTCTCGGCTTTAATGTGACCACTTTTCACTCAGTGGGAAAAAAGGGAGTATCTTCCTGAGCCAGAAGGATCTGAAATCATATTCTACAAGACTGCTCCCTGTTCTGGTAAGTGCCTTAATCATTAACTTCTGGACTGCTGGCAGCTGATCTTCAAAACATTCTGATTCCCTACCTCTACTGTTCTTCTCCAAATGGCTACCATACTTTCTATATCTGGCTCCTTGGAACCTTTGCTATTTGCTTTCTCTTCAGTTGAAACAATTACTTTAATAGACTCCAACGCTTAAGACTTGGCTAACCCTTTTGGGGTGCCTGGGTGGCTTAGTCGGTTAAGCTTCCAGCTTTTGCTTAGGTCATGATCTCGCGGTTTGTGGGTTCGACCCCCGCGTCGGGCTCTGTGCTGACTGCCAGCTCAGAGTCTGTGTCTCCCTCTCTCTCTGACCCTCCCCTGCTCACGCTGTCTCTCTCTCTCTCTCTCCTAGAAATAAATAAAAATATTAAAAAAAAAAAAAAAAGACTTGGCTAACCCTGCCTGTAGCAGCCCCTTTCCCTACTGAAACACTAAAGAGAACAGATAATTTCCCCAAACCAATACAGTACTCTGGGACCTACATGTTCCTCGATTAAGATCTTTGCATTCTTGTTCTGTTTCCTTAGAATTTATATTTACTCTCGGTGTAGTTGAAGAGAAAACAGTTGTTCACTATGTATACAAATGTTCACTACATTTTTTTGTTCATTTATAGGTTCGTACATAATTTTGTCCTGGAAAATATTACAACTATATATGTGTATATGAAATAGCACATATGGATGTAAGGTAGGCATTCTGCCATATTTCATTCTAAATCCTAATCATATTATGTGCCAAAATATACATTATTTACAACTGAAATGGAAATAATAGAAACATGATTTGTTATTAATTCCAATGATGTTGCTATAATTATATATTTATAAACTCTCAAGGCATTTTACAATATTAATTTTTAAAAAGAATCACTATCCCTGGGAAGTATTTAGGGCACAAATATCAGTGATCTCATAATATCAAACTTTTCTATAATGGTTGCAGACACAAGTGAGTCTTGGAAATACCACAGGAATGCTGGGAGAAGCAATCTGCCATGGGTCCTGAGTGTCCCTGCCTGTATTAACTGGGTATGCCAAGAATGCAAGGCCTTGACTCCTCTTTACTGAGGTTGTTCCTCAGAGCTGGGTTTGCAGCCAGCGCTCTTGAAGGACTTTAATGTCCTGCAGGACATTAGAAAAGGAGCAGGCTTGCTTAGCACACACTAAAGTCTGGGAATTCCCCAAACTCAGCATTTCTCAGATGTCATGCAAACCCACTGCATGCCTAGGATCCACCTGGGTCCTCTCTGTGTTGCTGCCACAGTTCTCGGGGACAAGGGAAACTGACGCAAGCGTGCAAGTGCTCATGTCACTGTGGCATCAGTAATAAAGCTTTTTATTGCCTTGTATGAGTTAGCATACATTAAAGGAAAAAGTAGGGCAACATTAAATCCAAGCCTTGACAGTACAGGTGATGGGGAAGGGATGCTGACAAAGATATAGTTTGCTTGAAGAGTAAGGACAAGGGCCCTGCAGGCCAGGCTCAGGGATGAGAAGACTCTCTGAGATGGTACCCAAGTTATGGGCAAGGCGGAGGAGGTAAGAGATCCCACTGTCCTATCTGTTAATGAATCTCAGTGGTGACAAGTAGAACTAAAACAAGCTGCCCAAATGCTGCCTTGGTCTCTGGTCATTGTTCTCTGGGCAGGCAGAGGAAGGGATGTTAGCATGACAATGCGACAGTGAGCTGAAGGCAACGTGGTTGTGGATTCTGAGCCAAGGAATCCCTAACATGGAAACTAATGGTGAGAACAAGGAGGAATGAGCAGCTGTTCAAAAGTGAAAGTAAATGCAAAGACTTGCCTAATAGCACAGAGCCAAGTGCACCATGTACCTAATCCTGGCTGTGGCTTTATTTGTCTGGCAATCAGGATAAAGCACTGGCATAGAGGTAGCCACTGTCTGAAGCAAAGCTCCCGGCTTAATAGTGCCCTTGATGCAGAGTTTCCTCTGAATGCCTTGGCTTGGTTTACTGATAATTTGGCTAAAACCTGATGGTGTCCATTGGGAGGCAGTCCAACCTCAATGATGACTCTGGAAGACTGACTACAGTAAAGGCAAGTCAGCCCAGAGAAAGCCAACATTTTTACCTTAGACAATACTACTAAGGAAGGGGCATGTTTTTACTACCTTTTGGGTTGTTGCCAATGCTCTAGTCATCTTATCTGCCACCTGGAAGACTATATATGGAGGTAGATTAAAAATACTCCTCTTTGCGGCTACAAATTATGGAAACAACTGTGGCTGCCAACTAAACAGCTTGGGTCACTCATGTAGATGCCCATAGTGAGGGCTCATTCTCTTATAAGACCAACTGGAATCAGGTTGCTGAATAAGCCCAGGTCATTGGCCATTTACCATCTGCATCCATCATTGTACTAAACATGGCGATGAATCCATCATCATAGACTAGGCACAAAGTAAAAGATAGGAATTTGGTGTAGAAGCTACCACTGCATAGCAGGCTTGTATATTCTCTATGTAGGCCTATTTTTGTGTGTGCGATGAAGGAAGCCAGTTAACAGGGCATTGCTCCTGCTCATTCCTTGCAATGACTTTTGACAACTCCTTCCAAGGTCACCTCATGCTTCACCATCATGCTTCACTATAACCTGACATTTTCAAGGTTATGGTATTGTTGTTCCAGTTTGATTAGCTTATACAAGCCACAGCACTGAGGCCTCTGACACTAAATTATTTCATGTTTTGGGATTTCCAGACCATCTGACTGTCGCAGTCTGGTTATGGTGTGCCTTTTGTCACAAAGACCACTCTACAATGTGCCAAAAGTTAAGGTATTTGATGGGCATCCCATGCTCTCTAGCACCCTTAAGAATTTAAAATTGTTGAGAGCAGGCATGGCCTCCTCCAAAATAAACTCTAAAAGGTTTCTGACTTTACCTGTTACCTCCTCCTGGTCCACACACCTGAGAGAGGCATTTAGGCTACTGAATGTGGCCCTAGAAAGAGCTCATATCCTCAGGGCAGCCACCTGGTAAATAATCAGAATAAAAGGAGTGGGGATTATATATACCTATTTTGAATATTTGGTTTTCTTCTTTGCCCATTCCTGGTTATGATGCTTATTTCTTTTCCCTAAGAGCTATCTCAGGCTGGCCTGGTTGGTAGAGGGCCTGTATGGCATCCCACCCAAAAGGGGGCTTGGAGATTCTAATTTTTAATTCTGGTTCAGCCACCTGGGTTTGTTTGATGGACATGGTCCTAGATCATAAACATCCATAATGACCACTTGATTGAGTACACTGTTTACCAAGTCCTCCTATAGTGTTCACATGGGCCAAGATGGGGGATATAATGAGTCTCTGTAAATCTGTTCCATATCTACCCTTCTAGATGAAGGACATGGGTGCAAGTAGTAGATGACTAGAGAAAAGGTGAAGAGTTAATAGATATTTGGATGGAATACACTAATTTACAGCTATTTGGATGGGATAACACTTCAGCACCTGGGAAGGGGATCTGTTAGGTCTTGGGAGATGCAGGGAGGGAGAGGATAATTAATGCTCTTTGTCCTCTGGATCCAGTACTGCATCCTGGATATTGTTTGCTGCCTGAATCAAAGAGCAGCTGAGGCTAGCAATCTGATCTACTTCTTATGTTTGTCATTGCCATTCATGTGCTATGAAATAGAAAAACCTAAGTGGACATGGATGGTCCTGAAGTCTTTTGCTGTGCTTGACACCATCAATGGTAGCTCCTGAATGTGGATATCCTCGTACATGTAGAAACACAGGGACTGGCTCAACCTTACTTTAACCTAATGGATACAAAGTCATATGTCTCTCCTGATGTGTGAGAAGCTTTGGGTTATGCCATGTATGGCAATCAAAGCTGTAACTACTTGGTGATACTGCCCATGTATCATGACTTAGCCAAGTCGAATGTAATGGTGATCCAAGTTTAACAGCAAATTTGAAACTAAGGTGACTTGTGCCTTTTCAGGTTTTAAGTTTGTATGTAGTGGGAGAAAGGGCCATGAAATATTCCTCCATTAGACCATCTGGTGTTCCTATAATTATTTGTAATTGCACCAAAGATCAGTAGGTCAAACTCTCTTGTCTAAGTCATAATAGATAATAGACTAGTCTTAGAGTATATTGTGGTTGTATAAGGTAAGACCTATTGTTTACCCTGGTCCTTATTAACAATTGACTTAATCCAGGACACTGAGGGGCATAGTTGAATTAATACTGCAGGTTGTTCTCATCCTGCTGCTTTGAGTCCTATTAATTAAATGTCATATGCGACATATTAAACAGATTTGTTTGCAGGCTCTGTTGGTCAGATTAATCAGAGTAACTGATGGAATAGCATGCTTATGTCAAGAACATGTAGGACTAAGTGATGGATTGTTGGGAGAGGCAATTCACCATGGACCCAAATCATCTCTGCATGTTCTTAAGCCAAAAGTCCAAACTCTTGATCATTCTTGACTTACACAAGTTCTCAGGGGTGTGTTAGCAACAATCAACTTGAGAAATGAGGTCATTTTTTCCCCCTCTGTGCTTAATTACTGCTTATTGTAAAAGCAGTAGATTCCTCAGTTCTCATGGAAACCTACTATGTGTACATCATCCATCTGGGCCTTCTGAAACTCCCTCATCATTCTTAGGGGCAAGGGAAATCAATGTAAATGTATAGATGCCAATGTTTTTGGTTATGCTGTGAATAACAAACTTCTTTGTCTCTGGCCCTGGAATCTTTTGTCTATTGTCAGCATCCATGAAACAGTAATAGATCAACTTCTTACCTTGTATAAAATTTCAGGCCCTAAAATAATACTAATACTAATACTACTACTACTAATAGAATAAAAAATAATAATATAGAATTATTACTGTAATATGAAATGAGGTATAAGAAGGACTGAAATAGGTGGACAGGGGACAGAAAATAGAATGTCTAATATAGCAGGAGAAAGAGTCTAAAAGTTCTTGTGTAGGTAATGGGGAGCCAATGAAGAGTTTAAGAAAGAAATGACATGAGTGGATTTGTGTTTTTGAAAAAATGCTCCGGTGGGCATGTGAAGCATCAATTTGAGGGGGGCAGATCTTTGACAATGAGACCAGTCAGAAGGTTACTACAGCAATTCAGAATAGAAATGCTGAGAGCTAAATGGAAATAAGAGGACAGATTAGTGAAATATAATATAAGGAGGACTCCTGCATGGGTACAAGATAGAGAGTGATCAGCAATGGAAAAGACGAAAAGAAAAAAAGGGTTAGAAATGAAGATTTGGAGTTCTATTTTTTTTTTTTTAACATGTGGGGCTTGGGGCTTCTGAGGGATATCTATATAAAGATGTCTAGTGAAAAATGAAAAGAATATATATGGCTCTAAAGCTTGGAAGAGATGGCTAGATTCAAGATATAGGGTTATAAATCATCCATATTAATAGCTGCTTCCACTGTTTACTCCAAAACAATAATTCCTGGCATAAACTAAAGTGTAAAATTAGAAAAATGAACCTCTACATATAACTGAAATATAAACATAATTTAAATATCCACATAAATAGCTCAGTACAATGCAATCCAGTATTGTTCTTTTTTCTAGACCATGAGAAACTACTCCCACATCAAATATAAGTGGGTTGGAAAAGAATGGCCCTTCCTGATTATTCTTGTTTGCTTGGCTCTTTTCTGATTTCAGTTGATGTAGGTGTCTTGTCGTACCCTAGTTTTTTGGTCTTTCATTTAACCTGACTCTATAGGAAAGCAAACAGTTACAAAAAACAAGTTTTTGAATGACATGAATTCACTGAGCATTAAAACTGGAATTAAACCTGCAACTGCTTTTTTCCAGTTTCAGATATTTTTCCTCTTTCCATAAATTTCTGACAGTCCAGTCTGAACACTGTGCTTTATAGCTAAAAATTTCTAATTACTCAACAACCATGCTGGTAACATCACTAACCTGCCACCTTCAGCAAAACTTCAAAACATTTTTTAAAAGCTACTTGAGAATTCTCTAAGCAAAGGCTAAGAATGGCACTTTGAAGACAGAATAGGAGCTGTATTTGTTGTTTTTCCAGTTTAAGATGTTCATCCATCTGGCAGAGCAGCTAGACAATACATCAGCCAAGAACATCTCCCTGGCTTGAAACAGATTCTGGCTCTCAAAGAGGATTTGACTGAAGGAAAGGCAACATCTTTAGTTGCTCTGTGGCTGAACTCTTCTAATATTTCTCCCCAGTGCCTCCTCCAAGCTTGGCTCCATCCACTAACTTGGTTTCCATAGGAATAGACGGAGCTATCAAGTGGCACATAGTCAAACAGCATAATGGAAAGAGAAAATGTTACTGTCAAACACACACACACACATACACTGAGAGAGAGAGAGAGAGAGAGAGAGAGAGAGAGAGAGAGAGACTTTTCTAGAAGAAATGATGCAAAGGTATCCTTGACTCTGAGGCTTCCTTACTCAATGCCGGATTCATCAGGTACTTTTTCTGTCTATTATAGCTTGTTTTTTAAAAGATTAATATGAAAATTAGTCCCTTCAGTACTGAGCATATCATACAAAAAATAAATATTAAAAAAAGTTATAAAACGTTGTTGTGATGCGTGTTTCCACAAGTACAATTCTATTGTGCTTGTGAGGTCCCCTTCTGTATTTAGAGTCGTGCTTTAAATTAGCACAACCTTTTGGATGATTATCAAATGCATTTTGTTTCCCGTAGTTGATATTTTGTTTATAGGAAACATTATTTTTTCTCAAATCAGTAGTTCTAACTCTAGCATGTATCAAGATCACTGGAGAACTTGAAAACACAGATTGCTAAGGCCTTCCCTCAGAGTTTTTCATTTACTAGGTCTGGTGTGGGGTCTAAGAATTTGCATTTCACACAAGTTTCTGGGAGATACTAGTGCTGCTAGTTTAGAATTCCACAGTTTAAACCACTGTTTAAAAGAAGAATGCAATATTGAAGTTCTCAACTCGGAGAAGCTTAAACAACAAACAATAGAAAAACCCAAATGAAAACAAAACATCTATTCTATCAATGCAATCAGAATTTCTGGGACTTTGGAATGGACTTTCAATACTTTGCAGGTGATAAAAAAAACGATATCAAGATTAAGGAGTGTTGACCTAATCAATCATGTATTCACTATTAGTTATGAATACTCTGTATCTAACACTGAGTAAGAGGTTTAGAAGTTTTAATTTTTGTGTTTTTTTTGAATCATATTTGGTACACAATGCTACGTTGGTTTCAGGGTACAACATAGTATTTCAACAACTCTATATATTATGCTGTGCTCACCATGTGTACCTACCATGTGTCACCATACAACCCAATTACAATACCATTGACTATATTCCCTAGGCTGTACCTTTTGCTTTCGTGACTTATTCATTCCATAACTGGAAGACTGTATCTCCCACTTCCCTTTATTTTGTCCATTTGTCCATTCCTCCACCTCCTTCCATTGTGGCAACCATCAGTTTATTCTCTGTATTTATAGGCTTCATTCTGCTTTTGGTTTATTCATTTGTTTTTTAGATTCCACAAATGAGTAAAATCATATGTTTGTGTTTCTCTGAACTACTTCACTTAGCCTAATACCCTCTAGGTCCACCCATGTTGTGGCAAACGGCAGGAGCTCACCATTTTTTATGGTTGTGCAATATTCCATTGTGTGTATATGTGTGTGTATACCACTTCTTTATCCATTAATCTATCAGTGGACCTTTGGGTTGTTTCAATATCTTGGCTGTTGTGAACACTTTTATTTTTCTTGCCTGTTTGATTTTAGCCAATCTAATAAGTGTAAGGTGATATCTCATTGTGGTTTTGATTTGCATTTCCCTGATGATGAATAATGCTGAGCATCTTTTCATGTGTTTGTTGGCCATCTGTATGTCTTTTTTGGAAAAATATCTATTCAGGTCCTCTGTCCATTTTTTAAACAGATTGTTTGTTTTTTTGGTGTTGAGGTATAAAATTTCTTTATATATTTTGGATATTAACCCCTTATCAGATATATCATCTGCAAGTATCTTCTTGCATTCAGTAGGTTCCCTTTTTGTTTGTTGATGGTTTCCCTCACTGTGCAAAAGTTTTTTATTTGGATAAAGTCTCAATAGTTTATTTTTGCTTTTGTTTCCCTTGCCTCAGGAGACATATCTAGAAAAATGTTGCTATGGCCGATGTCAGAGAGAGATTACTCTCTGTGCTCTCTTCTAAGAGTTTCATGGTTTCAGGTAGAGTTTTGGCAGTTTAAAAAAAAAGTAATTAAAAGACACATGTACACTCATATACAATATAAAAAGACATAAATAAGGAAGGGTAAGTACATAAAGAATAATAAAACAGACCATAGAGGCAGGCTGGATAGAGGAGTACTTTCAGCCCTTTGTGGGGAGGGGAAAGGGTTAGATTAGGAAAGACTTCATGAAGGAGATAACAGTTGAGCTGGATCTTAACTTAGGAACATCAATACTTTCGTACTTCTCCGTGTCTCCATTTCATTACTCTTGCCCATTTCTTTCATAAGGATGATAGGGATTTTTCTTTTTCTCTCCCCCCCCGCCTTTTTTTTTTTAATTTAAATTTTAGTTAACAGACAGTGCCATATTGGTTTCAGGAGTAGAATTCAGTGATTCATCACTTATACAATACCCAGTGCCCATCACAACAAGTGCCCTCCTTAGTAGCCATCACCCATCTGGCCTATCTGCCAACCATGTCCTTCCGTCAAACCATAGTTTGTTCTCTATCATTAAGAGTCTCTTGTGGTTTGTTTCCCTCTCTTCTCCTTCCCTCTCTCACTTCCCATATGTTCATCTGTTTTGTTTCTTAAATTTCACATATAAGTGAAATCATATGGTATCTGTCTTTCTCTGATTGATTTGTTTAGCTTAGCTTAGTACAATCTAGCTCCATCCACATCATTGCAAATGGCAAGGTTTCATTCTTTTTAATGGCTGAGTAATATTCCAGTATATATATATAAATATATATAAATATATAAAATATATATATATTTATATATACTTATATACTTATATATACACACATACCACATCTTCTTTGTCCATTCTCCGTCAATGGACATTTGGGCTCTCTCCATAGTTTGGCTATTGTTGACAGTGCAGCTATAAACACCAGGATGCGTGTACTTCTTCAAATCTGTATTTTTGTATCCTTGGATAAATACTTAATAGTGAAATTGCTGAATTGTAGGGCAGTTCTATTTTTAATTTTTTGAGGAACCTCAATACTGTTCTCCACAGTGGCTGCACCACTTTGCATTCCCACCAACAGTGCAAGAGATTTCCCTTTCTCCATATTCTCACCAACACCTGTGGTTTCTTGTGTTGTTAATTTTAGCCATTCTGACAGGTGAGAAGTGGCATCTCATCATGGTATTGATTTGTATTTCCTTGATCATGAGTGATCTTGAGCGTCTTTTCATGTGTCTATTAGCCATCTGGATGTCTTCTTTGGAAAAGTGTCTATTCATGTCTTTTGCCCATTTCTTAACTGGGTTGTTTTTTGGGTGTTGAATTTGACAAGTTCTTTATAGATTTTGGATACTAACCCTTTATCAGATATGTCCTTTGCAAATATCTTCTCCCAACTATAGGCTGCCTTTTAGTTTAGTTGATTGTATCCTTCACAGTGCAGTTTTTTATCTTTTTAAAGGAATATTTATTAATTTTGAGAAAGAGGCAGACAGAAAGAGAGGGGAAGAGAGAGAATCCCAAGCAGGCTCCACACTGAGCATGAGATCAATATGGGGTTTGATCTCATGACCACAAGATCATGACCTGAGCTGAAATCGGAATTGGATGCTAAACCAACTGTGCCACCCAGGTGCTCCCAGAAGCTTTTTATCTTGATAAAGTCTCAATAATTCATGTTTGCTTTTTTTTCTCTTGCCTTCAGTGACATGTCTAATAAGAAGTTGCTCTTGCTAAGGTCAAAGAGGTTGCTGCTGGTGTTCTCTTCTAGGATTTTGATGGCTTCTTGTCTCACATTTAGGTCTTTAATCCATTTTGATTTTATTTTCTGTACAGTGTAAGAAAGTGGTCCAGTTTCATTCTTCTGCATGTTGCTGTCCAGTTTTCCCAACACCATTTGCTGAAGAGGCTGTCTTTTTTCCATTGGATAGTCTTTCCTGCTTTGTCAAAGATTAGTTGGCCATATGGCTGTAGGTTCATTTCTAGGACTTCTATTCTGTCCCATTGATCTATGTGTTTGTTTTTGTGCCAGTACCATACCGTCTTGATGACTACAACTTTGTAATATAGCTTGAAATCCGGAATTGTGATGCCTCCAGTTTTCTCTTTTTCAGGATTGTGATGGCTATTTGGGGTCTTTTCTTGCTCCATACAAATTTTAGGATTGTTTGTTCTAGCTCTGTGAAAAATCTTGGTGGTATTTTGATAGGGATTGCATTAAATGTGTAGATTACTTTGGGTAGTATAGACATTTTAACAATGTTTGCTCTTCTAATCCATGAACAGGGAATGCTTTTCTATTTCTTTGTGTCCCTTCAATTTCTTTCTTAAATGTTCTGTAGTTTTCAGAGTACAGATCTTTTACTTCCTTAGTTAGGTTTATTCCTAGGTATCTTAGTGTTTTTGGTGAAACTGTAAATGGGATCAATTCCTTGATTTCTTTTTCTGCTGCTTCGTTATTGGCATATAGTAATGCAACAGATTTCTGTACATTAATTTTATATCCTGTGACTTTGCTGAATTCGTGTAATAGTTCTAGCAATTTTTTGGTGGAGTCTTTCAGATTTTCTACATAGTGTTGTCTGCAAATACTGAAAGTTTGACTTGCTGATTTGGATGCAGTTTATTTCTTTTTGTTGTCTGACTGCTGAGGTTAACACTTCAAGTACTATGTTAAATGGTAATGGTGAGAGTGGATATTCTTGTCTTATTCTTGACCATAGGAGAAAGGTCCGGATTTTTCCCCGAGGATGATATTAGCTGTGTGTTTTTGTGTATGGCCTTTCTGATGTTGAGGTATGTTCCATCTATCCCTATTTTGTTGAGGGTTGTTATCAATAGTCGATGCTGTATTTTGTCAAATGCCTTTTCTACATCTATTGATAGGATCATATGGTTCTTATCCTTTCTTTTAATAATGTTGTGTATCACATTAATTGATTTGTGAATATTGAACCAGCTCTGCCTAGGGATAAATCTCACTTGCTCATGGTGAATAATTCTTTTAATGTACTGTTGAATTCGATTTGCTAATATCTTGTAGAGAGTTTTTGTATCCATGTTCATGAGGGATATTGGCCTGTAATTCTCCTTTTTAGTGGGGTCTTTGTCTGGTTTTGGAATCAAGGTAATGCTGGCTTCATAGAATGAGTTTGGAAGTTTCCCTTCTACTTCTATTTTTTGGAACAGTTTGAGAAGAATAGGTGGTAAATCTTCTTTAAATGTCTGGTAGAATTCCCCGGGGATGCCATCTGGCCCTGGACTGTTGGTTCTTGGGAGCTTTAAAATTTTTTTTTTAATGTTTGTTTATTTTTGAGAGAGAGAGAGAGACAGAGAGAGAGAGAGAGAGAGAGAGAGAGAGAGAGAGAGAGAAAGCAGGGGAAGGGAAGAGAGAGAGGTGACACAGAATCTGAAGCAGGCTCCAGGCTCTGAGCTGTCAGCACAGCGCCTGATGGGGGGCTTGAACCCACAAATGGTGAGATCATGAACTGAGCCTAAGTTGGTTGCTTAACTGACTGAGCCACTCAGGCGCCCCTAGAGATTTTTGATTGCTAATTCAATTTCTTTGCTGGTTATGGATTTGTTCAAATTTTCTATTTCTTTCTGTTTCAGTTTTGGTAGTTTGTGAGTTTCTAGGAATTTGTCTGTTTCTTCCAGGTTGCCAGTTGGTCGGCATGTAATTTTTTCATAGTATTCTCTTATAATTGTTTGTATTTCTGTGGTGTTGGTTGTGATCCCTCCTCTTTCAATCATGATTTTATCTATTTGGGTCCTTTCTCTTTTCTTTTTGATAAGAGAGCTTATCAATTTTGTTAATTCTTTCAAAGAACCAGCTCCTAATTTTATTGATCTGTTCTACTGTTCTTTTTGTTTCTATATCAATTATTTCTTTTCTAATCTTTATTATTTCCCTTCTGCTGGCTTTCAGCTTTATTTGCTGTTCCTTTTCTAGCTCCTTTAGGTGTAAGGATAGATTGTACATTTGAGACCTTTTTTGCTGCTTGACATAGGTCTGAATTGCAATATATTTCCCTCTTAGGACTGCCTTTGCTGTACCCCAGAGGTTTTGGACTATTGTGTTTCATTTCCATTTGCTTCCATTTTTAAAAAATTTCTTCTTTAATTTCCTGGTTAACCCATTCATTCTTTAATAGGATGTTGTTTAACCACTATGTATTTGAGGGCTAAATTTTTTCTTGTGTACTGTAATATGGCAAATGAGATTAGTCCCATATAAGGGCAGAAAACAGTAAGCACTCTTGGGGCGCCTGGGTGGCTTAGTCGGTTAAGCGTCCGACTTTCGCTTAGGTCATGATCTCGCGGTTCGTGGGTTCGAGCCCCGCGTTGGGCTCTGTGCTGACTGCCAGCTCAGAGCCTGGAGCCTGTTTCAGAGAGTCTGTGACTCCCTCTCTCTCTGACCCTCCCCTGCTCACGCTGTCTCTCTCTCTCTTTCCTAGAAATAAATAAAAATAAAAAAAAAAAAAAAAAAAGAAAACAGTAAGCACTCTGAAAAGGGGCACCTAACTTGACCTTGAGGGGCCAGTAAAGGCTTCTTGGAGAAAATGGAACCTAAGGTACATATATACAATTAAGCTGGCTTAAGTGGTAGGGAAGCTAAAGGAGAGGGCACTGTGCATGCAGAATGAGGGTGAGGAAAAAGTGACTAGAATAAGTTTTAAGTAGTTCACATGCCTGAGGATAGAGTAGACAGGAGGACACAGGAAGCAGAAGCCACAAAGGTGAGCAAGGCCTAGAGAGACGATGAAAAGAGTCAGACCAAGGCATTTGGACTTTTTCCTTTGAGTTTCTGAAGCAGTACCAAAGGATTTAAGTAAGGCAAATCAACCTCACATCTGAAAGCAAATCCTGAATTTCTCCGAGACTCAGTTTCCTCCCATATGAAAAACAAGAAGGCTGAACAATAATCTAAGGGCTTATCCAGCTTCATATTCTTTGGCTATGATTCTAAGAGGCAGAAGACCCACTCTGTATAGCTACTTCAAAACTCAAAAAATTTTTTTATTCAAGCTGCCTCAATAATAACTTAATTTCTAATAAGTTCTATTTTTCCTGGCCACAGGGTAATAATTTTTGAGGCCATTTCATTTTTCCTGAAACAAAAACGAATTCTCCTGGCATACTGAAGCTTTAGGGGAACCCATGGGAGCAGCATGGTATAATTAAATGAGAGTATATTTTGGAACCAGTCAAATCTGAGTACTTTGCTGGTTATATTAACTGTGAGCATGTTACTTCTCAAACCCTCAGGTTTCCCACTGGTGTAAAAGAAAACAACAACAACGACGACGACATAGTGACCAGGTCACAGGAACTGCTCAATCAATATTGCTTTTTTCTCAGATACCATTATTGTTCTCTTCTCATCATAAAAGTGGTCTTTGTAAACAGCACATCTTTTATATGACCATGTTTGTTGCAAACATAGGAAAATAAGAAAGTATTTGTTGCTAGTGTTCTCATTGTTTGCTGTGCATTATAACGTGCGTGGCCTCTTCTCCTCAGTGATCCTTCAGCTTCCTGAGCTACACTGCAAGTAGTTATTTAAAAAAAATCATATTTTAATATTAAATTCAAAAGCTAAATGCAACACATCTTGTTTACCTCCTGGTTCCTTCGAGGCACTCCAGGTCTTGTGATAGGCTCTATCTTTAGTTTTCCAAGAATGTACCTTAGTTTTATTGATTCTAACATGCAGTTTAAAGAAATCAATTCATCTACTCGGCTAAGATGTGTGCCTTGGGAGGAACGGTTTCAAACAACTGATTGAATCCATCTGTTGCCTTTTCTACTTTAGTCCCACACTATGAATGGGATTTCTTATGACAGCAGAAAAAGCAAATGTGCAGATAAATGTAGAAATAAATTCAATTAAACTCAAAAGTCTTTAATGAACCTACACATTAAAGGTTTTCATTAAATGTACTAACTAATAATCTGACTCAGTAACTATAACCCATTTTCAAAATGGTAGCCAAGGTCCTCACAGTGATGATGCTTGGACTCAAACCTGTATCTTATAGTCTCAATTACAGCCATCTCTTAAAAACCATATCACAACCTACCCTCTATCTGCAAATCAATCCCTTAACTCTGTACTGCTCCTTACCTTTTTTTTGTCACTATTCTAGACCTTTTCTCTTTGAAACTAAGAGAGAGGCAATGAAATTGGTAAAGAATAGTGCCCCAGTTTAGAGGTAGGAGTAGGGAAGAAAACTTTGGACATCAAAGGCTGCTTTAGATGCACCATTTTATAATTGAGCTCAGGTAGATGTCCTGTTTGCCACAGCTCTGTTTTTAATTCTAACCTAACAGTTTTTCTTTTTCTTTTTTCTTTTTTTTAAATGTTTATTTCTTTTGAGAGAGTGTATGTGAGCAGGGGAGGGGCAGAGAGAATCCCAAGCAGTCGCCACGCTGTCAGCAAGGAGTCCGACGCGGGGCTTGATCTCACAACTATGCGATCACAGGTGAGCTGGAATCAAGAGTCAAAGGCTTAGCCGATTGAGCCATCCAGGTGGCCCTCTAACAGTTTTTCTAATTCAAGAATATCACAATTCTTAAATCAATATTTTACTATTTCCTACAATCCCTTTGTGGATAATTCAGAAATAAACCATCATCCATTATAGAAAGCCTTTCAAAATGTATGAAATATATATTTTATATGCATTGAGAAATTTGGATAATCATTGAAAACTGGGAAAATAAAGTAAAAAAAATCACCTATAATTCCATTATGTAAAGCCTAACATAAACTTGGTTAACCTTTTGGTACAATCTCTTCCACTTCTTTTTAGCTTATTTGTTTAATATGGGAGGTGATTTTTCCAATTTCCATTAAACTATACACATCTCATTTTATATGAGGAAGAAGGAATAATTTAAAATTCTTATTCATCTTATTTATTTTAGAGAGAGAGAGAGAGAATGCGAGTGGGGGAGAGGGGCAGAGTGAGAGAAAGAAAATCCTAAGCAGGCTCCATGCTCAGCGTGAAGGGCTCAATCCCATAACCCTGGGATCATGACCTGAGACAAAATCAAGAGTCTGACGCTCAATCAGTTGAACCACCCAAGCACTCCTGGAAGAAGCGATGATTTTAAAAATAACTTCTACCACTTACATCCATCATAATGATACATGATTCAGGTGGGAGTGTTCAAAGGATGCTAACATTAGTGGGTGAAAGTTTGAGGAGCAACAGTATATTTACATAGTTTAAAATTAGCTTCCCACAAAATACTAATTGCAAAGGAGAAAAGTGACATTACAGTGAGGCAACCTGCCACTTTATCCATCATCAGTAAAGGAACAAATCAACACCATGTGCTTTCTTTCTTTCTTTCTTTTTTTTTTTAATGTTTTATTTATTTCTAGGAGAGAGAGAGAGAGAGAGAGACAGCGTGAGCAGGGGAGGGTCAGAGAGAGAGGGAGTCACAGACTGAAACAGGCTCCAGGCTCTGAGCTGGCAGTCAGCACAGAGCCCGACGCGGGGCTCAAACCCACGATCCGCGAGATCATGACTTAAGCGAAAGTCGGAAGCTTAACCGACTAAGCCACCCAGGCGCCCCAGCACCATGTGCTTTTCTGATATGATGCACTGAGAAGAGCACACCACCATTGCTGTAGTATTCTTACCAAAAGTGCATAATCTGAATCTAATTATGAGGAAACATCAGAGAAATCCAAGTTGAAAGGCAATACAGCTCGCCTCTTAAAAAATGTCAATGTTATGACATGTGCACACACGCACACACACACACACACAACTGAGGAACTGCTGCAGATTACTGAAGACTACAAAAACAATTGAATAAAGGTTTCAGCCTGGGGTTTTTATATGGATGACATTAATGGGACAATTGGGACATCTAAATAAGGTTCGAAGATTAGATAATAATACTTATGTTAATTGCTTGATTTTACTAATTGAACTGTGTTTATAGAACATCCTCATTTTTAGGAAATATGTACTGGAGATTAGGGGTGAAGGAGTATCATGTCTGCAATTTGCTTCAGATGGTTCAGAAGACAATATCTACACACACATATATGAGAGATGAGGATAAAGCACAAGGTGATTAAATGTGCACATTTGGGGAATTTGGGTAAAGAGTATATTCTTGGAACTTTTCTGTAAATCTAAAATTATGCCAACATAGGGGAGCCCGGGTGGCTTAGTCGGTTAAGCGTCCGACTTTCGCTCAGGTCATGACCTCACGGTTCGTGGGTTCGAGCCCCGCATCGGGCTCTGTGCTGATTGCCAGCTCAGAGCCTGAAGCCTGTTTCAGAGTCTGTCACTCCCTCTCTCTCTGACCCTCCCCTGCTCATGCTGTCTCTCTCTCTCCTAGAAATAAATAAAATATTAAAAAAAAATAAAATAAAATTATGCCAACATATAAAGTTAGAAGAAAAAGAAAAAAATCCCTTAACTTTCATTATAAAAGTAATAATATATTCATTAAAGAAATTTCAAAAATGGGGCACCTGGCTAGCTCAGTGGGTAGAGCATGCTACTCTTGATCTCAGGGTCATGAGTTCAAGCTCCGAGTTGGGTGTAGAGCTTACTTAAAAAAAAAAAAAAGAAATTTCCAAAATAAAAAAATATATAAAGAAGAAAACAATGACCCGCCTTCAATGTACAAACCTAAGGTAACCATGGTTGAATTTTGATATACCCTCTTCCTGTCTCTTATCTATCAGGAATGTTTCTTATCCTCAGATTGCACTTAAGTTTTGAAATTCTCTGTAAATATGCCTTAGTTGATATTCACAATACCCCCTATTGTAAAAGCTGGAATTACTGTCAATTCAGAGATGAGAAAATGCAAATTCAAAAAGATTAAACTATAGGTTTACTTTAAAAATATTACCAGATAACATATATAGCAGAAAAAAAGTCACTATATAGCTAGTTGACTTAGATTCGCCAACTGTGATTTAGTTTCCTGTAAAATGATAAGTTTGGGGATGATTTCTGAGATTCTTTCTAATACTACAATGTTATAATTCTAACCTCTTCTATTATCATCAACATTTTCTTTTCTATACAGACCGTGGTGCTTAGTGCAGTACCTTGTATATAGCAGGCATTAGATAAATATTTTTAAATGAATAACAAATACATTACAAATTATAAAATGGACAGTTACGTTATGGAGGCTATGAAGTTAAATAATATAAAGTGGTTTGTAAAGTATAATTATAATTGATTGTTATTTGCCATTATATTTTCAATTATAATTGATTGTTATTACTTGTAATAAAAAACAATATAAAAATAACTACTCGTTATAAAATAGAGATTAAAGTTAAGATATGCCAGGTTTAAAAAAAAAAGATGTCATCTTTTTGTAAGAATCTAAGAAATTTACTATGAAGTTTATTTCTGTATTACTCTTTCTTCAAGGATAATTCACCTTATTCGCATCAATAACCAATTTAACTGACTGTTTACAGACAGATGGGGAGATAAATGACAAATTAGTACTCCCCAGGTTTGTGGCATGGACATAAAAAGTGAATTTATTTTTCAAATACCTTTTATAGCCATAGCCTTGCAAGTAGAAGACATCTTATCTGGTTTACTATTGATCCAAATGACAAGGCTGAGCATCAGATTAAGGATATGTCAGAAACCTGAGAGAAGACTACCAACGGATGCAGCAGGCTGGTAGCTTCTTTCAAAATGATCTATTAAGGCGACGGTGTTTACAAAGGCAGTTGAGAAAACACAGCACAGTATACCGGGTTGTATCAAGGAACCAGCAGAGTGCCCATAAAAACTTCTGATACTAATGTGAACCCCCACACACCAATCATGACATACGTTTATTTCAGGCAATAAAAACTATGCACAGATTTTTGATGGCAAAAGATACGAGGCTTTTTCTTCACCCCATATCGTTTTCCTATTGCCATGGTTTCTTTCTTGACAAAGAGTGGCATTTGTAAGGGATGATATCCATTTTAGGACAATGGGAGATATTATCTAATTTAAATTGTCTACCTACTAGAGAGGTTAAGCACAATACAAGAATTTAATTCTGGGGCGTCTGGGTGGCTCAGTCAGTTAAGTCCGACTTCGGCTCAGGTCAAGATCTTATGGCTCATGAGTTCGAGCCCTGTGTCGAACTCTGTGCTGACAGCTCAGAGCCTGAAGCCTGCTTCAGATTCTGTGTCCCTCTCTCTCTGCCCACCTCCTCTCAAAAATAAACATTAAAAAAATTTTTTTTTAATTTAATTCTAAGATATCTTGGGTGACAGTGAAATATGACTTAGCTAAGTGTGGTAATGACCAAAAAATATCATGCTGAAATGGAGTCCTGAAAAATAAAAATTCCAAGAGTGTTTCTTATATATAGTATGATATTTTATGTAAAAAGAACTGTCCTGGGGATAAAATACCAAGCATGCTGAAAAAAAAAAAATGTAGCAAAACAAAACAAAACAAAAAAGAAATCTGATCAGAGGTGGGAAAATCTGTCTTTTATGATCACCTTGGGATTAGCACTTCTTTAAGGAAGATCCATTAGTTTCTAGACTAGAATGAATTGAAGAATTTTGTGAGAATCATGGGAATAGAAAAAGCTTCAGAAAATTCCCCTTTCAGATGGCTTTAGACAGACTTGAACTGGTTTTTCAAAACCCAGAGTGCTCTAACCAATTTCAAGAGACCAACATTTGACATTATTATAGACTAAAGAGAGAGTGAGCTCTGGTCTACAACTATTTAAAACATTAGCAAACTACTCAGCTTTTCAGTTTGCCTTTTTAGTTAGCATGTAACACCTTTTGTAACAATAATAAAATCTCTTTATATTTTTCACCGGATTAAAAAGCAGTGTATATGAGTTTAGCTGCATTATCATTATTAAATGCTATAGATATTACTCTAAGCACAACTGCATTTTGGTTCTGGCTCTAACTAGTTACCTAAACATGAGCATATCATTACTGAGCACCTACTCTGTGTAATATAAGGCATTGTTTTCATTTTTATTTATTTTTAAGATTTTATTTTTAAGTAATATTTATACCCAATATGGGCTTAAACTTACAACCCCAAAATCAAGAGTCACATGCTCTACTGACTGAGCCAGCTAAGTGCCCCATGGTATTGTTTTTAGGTGTGATGGAAACAACTTCCCAATTTCCAAAGTGTGGTTTTTTTCTTTTCAAATTTTTATTTAAATTCTAGTTACTTAACATATAGCGCAATATTGGTTTCAGGATCCAAAGAGTTTTACCAATCACCAGTTCCTTATGATGTTACTAGTTAATGCTTTAAAAGAAAGTATTGAGATCAAACAATTATGAGAAATCTTGGCTTAAAAAACAAAACAGTCTTCATTGTATGACTTCTCAGAGCCTTTAAGATGCTAATATGCATTGTCAATTTCCAAGAAGGTATTTCCCAAACTTATTTGGAACCCCTGGGACCCATTTTTCACTCAGCATTTTGTGAGAATGTTGTTCTAAGGAAGAAGCTTTGGGAAATGCTAGGCAGAATGATTTTCAAGGTCCTTTTAAGCTTTTATAATTTTTATTTATTTTTTAAAATAAGAAACATAAAGCTGCTTAATATCTAACTTCATTTTTCTTGTATAGAATAAACTTGGGAAGATATGCTTGGAAAAAAAAATGCTCACAAAGCCAAGGAGAAAGTTAACATGAGACTAGAGCTATCAAGAAAACAAGCTAGGGTAATAGGTAATATAAAACACTGAGAATGCCAGAAAATGTGGCAGGATAACAAAATTACAAATAATTACAAAACAAAAATACCTCCAGCCACTATTCTTTCCAATCAAGCCTTCTTTCAATCTACCTTATCAAGAGTAACCAGTATATATACTTCACAATGGCTAGCCAAATGCTATAGGTGCTAAACATCAACTACATATTGGACTCTATGTTTTGCACCTTAAGATATATGATTTGCCTATAGCTATGTTTCACCATCACTTATTACCTCCCACATGCCTTGCATTCAGCCTCTTCAAGCCCATCACATTACTTTTATGCTCAAACTCCCAATCACATCCTTAACTCTCCTCTGCCAATGGATAAGAGATACGGCTCTGGTTAGTACCAGGTGACAGTAAAAGCTCAGAGCTTCCAAGTGCAGTCATGCACAACTGAGGAGGATTTCTGGTAGCCTACAATAAACCTAGTTAGTCCAAGGAGACTAGATTTATGAATGAGTCTGCTCAGTAATAGAGCGGAGTTCAAGAATGACTATCCTGACCCAGTAGTGGAATAGTCAATGGAAAGGACAAAACTTTAGAGATGTAGCAGCTTCTTTAACCCTGAAGGCCACCAAAATGAGTGAGCAATGTCTGTAGATGCTACTGTGAGAAAATAAAAGATCTAAGCTATAGTCAAGTTACATGGAGAGAGAAAGGACAGGGAAGAGAGAGGAAGATAGGAAGTGAAACAGGAAAGGAGAAATGAAAAGAATTAGGATTGGAGGGGAAAGAAAGAACTTTGTATGAGGAAAACACTAATCCATCTCTCATTCTTTTCTGTTATGAACTTCTTCAGTGTTTCTAGAAAATGCTATGGCCATTCTGCTTTTCAAACCTTGCTCACTCTATTCCCTATGCCTGAAATTCTATCTCCCATTCCCATTCTTTGTCCAAATTTGACCATTTCATTAGGGCCCATCTGAAATTTCAATTCCAGCATGTATTAGGCAGGTTTAGTACAGGGAATAGTAGCTATTTTAGGTTTTCTAGGCAGGAAGAATTTTTTTAATATTTTATTTATTTTTGAGAGAGGTAGAGATAGCGTGAGCAGGGGAGGGTCAGAGAGAGAGAGGGAGTCACAGAATCTGAAGACAGGCTCCAGGCTCTGAGCTACCTGTCAGCACAGAGCCCTACGCGGGGCTAGAACCCACGAACCGTGCGATCATGACCTGAGCTAAAGTCAGACGCTCAACTGACTGAGCCACCCAGGCACCCCTAGGCAGGAAGAATTTTAATACAGAGAATTATATGCTTATAAAATAATCAGAAGCATTCATAGCGAGGCTTTGAGAAATGACTCCCTGAAAAATGCTAAGTCACCATTGTGATTACAATATTAAGTTCAATGCAGGTCTGTAGCTGTGTCAGGAAGTTAGAATTTAAACTGCTGTAGTAATTGCCCCTCAACACCTAGGAGGAAGAATAATAGACACTAGAATGGTCCATAAAATCTTCCCTTGATGGCTCTTCCCACCTGAGAAGCACTTACAAGCCCAACTTTCTTGCAAAGGGCACTCAGTATACTAACACTGTCTTGTAAGATTAAAGTACAGGCCTATTCTCATGATCTTGGATATAATACCCTTGCAGCAAGAATTACAGTGTATAGGGGCGCCTGGGTGGCTCATTCGGTTAAGCATCTGACTTCGGCTCAGGTCATGATCTCACAGTTCGCGGGTTTGAACCCTGCGTTGGGCTCTGTGCTGACAGCTAGCTCAGAGCCTGAGGCCTGTCTTTGGATTCTGTATCTCCCTCTCTCTCTGAACCTCCCCTGCTCACACTGTCTCTATCTCTCTCTCAAAAATAAATAAAACATTAAAAATTTAGAAAAAAAATTACAGTGTTTATCTCTAATCTCTTCCTCCTCTGATCAAATCTAACTCAATTTCTTTGGATAGTTGTTCTAAGTACCAATAAGTTGCTAATTATAATCAGATAATGCCTTTGCAGACCAGACTTTTCCAGTTGAGTGTCAAGGAGTATAAGTCCAAGACTTCCAAGGTAATTATGATTTTCAGCCTTATGTCTGGTTGTGGGATAAAAGGTTTAAAATCTATTGTAGAAAATTAAGACTACAATTAGCATGTAGTTGAGATTTCTTTTTTCCTTCACAGATGGAAAGGAGGATAAACTGACATTTCTGTTATCTCTAAAATCACTCTCAAAGCTTGACCAAAGGTAAGTCTGATTTTGTCTTTTACTTCTTTCGAAGGATTCTCTGTAGTGTTTCTACATGTCTCTTAACTTGGACATGTTTTCAAGGAAATCTGCATAGTAAGTGGCCTTGGGAGCTAAGGATATTATGTCCCTTCAGGTTGGAGGACAGATTTGTTTGCTGGCCAGGATAATAAAGACAACAGGGGCAAAGGTTGGGCCAGTTTGTTCAAAGTCCTGATGTAAGATTGGGGGTTTTCAAAGTTCAGGTTTCCTCAGGTGTGACACAGGTCTACTTCCTGTGCAGAATCTACCTGGACCGTCTACCCCAACACCCCTATGGGACTTGAGGGCAAGGAAAACCAATGCAAACATAAAGCTCATGCTGCCTGCCATGCCATGAATAATACACTCTAAACTGGGTCTTATGGTCTCTTTACCAGCTGAATTCATGTGGCAAGCCAACCTAACAGCTGCAACAACTTGACTGTTTGACAGTATTGCCTTTTGGGTGAGAACTCATCAACTATTGGACAAACTAATAAATGATTGAATGAAATCTGGCTGTGGCATGGAGGATGGTTTGAAGAAAAAAAGACTTGAATCAGGAAGACTGAGAAGCTAGTTCAGTTGTTTAGAAAATAGATTATGATGGATTGGAATAGAATAATGGAATAATAACGATGGGGAAAAAAAAGCCAGAGCAGGAGACCTCAACTATGCATATAGACTCCTCTAAAATCCTCAGCTGACCCATGAATTACAAATGCATGGGGAGACTCCAAAAAGCTTGCAGAAACCAATAAATGGAAGGTTGAAAAACTAAAAGATATTGCAGCTACTACCCAACACAGAGGAGACAGAATTTGGAGTTTGAGTCTCACCTGGAGGACTTGGTACTTTTGGTTGAAATCTCAGAGAAGCCATTCCTTAAAAGTAAAGACAAATCAGGTCTAACAAATTCAACTAAAGACTATGGGGAAAAAGGAAACATTCAACAAATTCAGTGTGATTAACCAGTTTTAACTGCCTGATAAAACAACAACAACAACAAAATCAACATTCATGAGAGGAAGACAACAAAATGAAGATTCTCTATGATATATGGCCCAAAATTTTGAGCTTTCAATAAAAAATGACTACATATGGAAAAAACTAGAAAAATAGGAGTCGGTATTATGAGGAACACAATTAATATAAACAGACTTCACGGTGACCAGATGTTGGAATTAGCACACAAGGACTTTAGAGCAGCTATCATAACAGCTTAACTGAAAAGATGATTACAATGATCAAACAGATGAAGGAACCTCAGGAGAGAAAATGAAAATATAAAAAGAACCAAGTAAAATTCTAGAACTGGAAAGTACATCTGAAATGTAAAAATCACAGACTATACTTAATATTAGCCTAGACAGCAAAAAAAAAAAAAAAAAAAAGCCAGTTAACTTTAACACCAATCACAGAAATTATCTACTTTGAAGAATAAGAGTAAAAGATTAAAAAAAAATCAAAAGAGCTTTAATGACCTAGACGACAATGTAGAAACAACTAGTGTATGTGTATTTGTCCCATGTGGAAAAGAGAATGAGATAAAGTATTCCTCAAAGGCATGCCTGATAAAGTTAATATAAAGAAATAGGCAAATTTAGTTGACAGTGGTGCTCAAATCTTTTATATACAAATTGACTTTAATAATTTTTTTGAAATGTGTCACACAGAAAAATTGCACTTGAGAGTGAATTGCTGACTTGATCCCTTACCACTTCTAGGTATTTTTGTGTGCATTTTCTAAAAATTAAGGACATTCTTTAACCCTACCATGATATAAACATCAAAATCAGATAATTGACGTTGATACAGTACTACCATCAAAATTTCAGATTCCATTATTTTTCCAATAATATCCTTAAGGATTAAGTTCAGAATCACACATTGCATTTAATACAAAGAAAACTACTGCTAGGCACATAATAGGCAAACTGCTGAAAACCAAAATTAAAAGGAAAATACTGAAAGAAAAAAGAACAACAATAAAAGTCATTACACACATGAGAAGAAGGGGAATGATAGTAGACCGGAGACAGTGGAGGCCAGAAGACAATGAAATGACATATTTAACTTATGCCTTATAAGAAATAGTATACTATTCCTATGTGATAAGTAAAGGATGCATAACATCAACCCTAGAGCAACGTCTTAAAAATAATACATAGATGTAGTTAAAAATCCAATGAAGGAACTAAGATGAAATATTAAAAAAATATTTGATTCTAAAAAAGTATAAGAAAACAGGTTGAGAGGAACAAAAACAGATGGCTCAAACATAAAATGAAAATAATAAAATGGAAGACTGAAACTCAGCCATATCAATAATTCATTAAATGTAAATGGACTAACATTCCAACTAAAATATAGATATTTGTGTGACTAGGTTTTTAAAAAGCAAGAATCAACTTTATGGTGTCTATAAGTAATATACTTTAAGTAATAAAGACACAGATAGGTTGAAAGTAATAGGACGGAAAAACTTGTGCCTGAAACAATAATCATAACAAAATTGGAGCGGCTACTTTAATATCAGATGAAGTATACAATAAGATACATAGTTTCAAAGTATTTCCCCACAAAATGTTTATTAATTACAAAGATGAAAGAGTACCTCTACAGTGGAGAAAGAGCAAACACTACCTTAACTAACAGTAAGTGAACATCATCAGGAATAGGCAAATTAAAAACTGTGTGATACCTGATAGGATTCAATGAGAAGAACACAGCATCACTTCTATAGTATCTCTGCCAAGATGAATAACACAAATTTAATTATAAGAACATATCTAACATGTCCAAATTGAGGAATAAAAGAAAATATCCAGCCATTATTCTTCAAATGTATCAATATCATTAAAGTTGAGAAAAGATTAGGAATTTTTCCAGATTGAAGGAGACTAAAGAAACTCGACAACTAAATGCAAGGTGTGATTCTGAACTTAATCTTTACAGATATTATTGGAACAATAATGGAAACTGAAAATTTGATGATAGCACTATATCAGTGTCAATTATCTAATTTTATGTTTACATTATGATAATGTTGAGGAATGTCCTTATTTTTTAGAAAATACACACAAAAATACTTAGAAGTAGTGAGGGATAAAGTCAGCAATTCACTTTCAAGTGGTTCAGGAAAATATGTTTGTTGTACCAAACTTGCAATTTTTCTGTAAGTGTGACATATTTCCAATAAAAATATTAAAATCAATTTGTTCATAAATGTTGTGAACACCACTGTCAATGACATTTGCCTAATATTTTATAGAATACCATACCCAACAACTGCAGACTCCAATTGTACATGAAATGTTCACAGAATAGAACATATCCTGGGGCTGAAAAATATATCTTAACAAATTTAGGAAGACTGAAATCTTACAACACATTTATCACAACAGAGTAAAATTAGATAATACAATATCTATAGAAAAGCTCAAAATATTTGTAAATTTTAAAAGATGTTATTTTGAGAGAGAGAAAGAGAAATCATGAGTGGGGGAGGGACAGAGAGAGAGGGAGAGAGAGCATTCCAAGCAGGCTCCATGCTGTCAGCGCAGAGCTGACGCAGGACTCAGATCTCAAGAACCACGAGATCATGACCTGAGCTGAAATCTAGAGGTTGGATGCTTAACTGACTGAGCCACCCTGGAACCCCAAAATATTTGTATATTAAATAGTACTTTAGGAAATAATCATTGGTTCAGAGAAGAATCATTATGAAAATTAGAAAGTACAAAAATACAAAATATCAAAACTTGTGAGTTGTAG
Source organism: Hyaena hyaena (assembly GCF_003009895.1). Lineage (NCBI taxonomy): Eukaryota > Metazoa > Chordata > Mammalia > Carnivora > Hyaenidae > Hyaena > Hyaena hyaena. The sequence goes on from NW_024081210.1 coordinate 546,205, forward strand.
CAAAAGCAGTACTTGGAGAAATTTCATAGCCTTAAATAAGTATATTTATATATTTAATTAAATCACATAAATATACCCGTAAGTAATTATATGTACCATATATAAATACTTAATAATATTTACTATAATTTGACAATAATTATTACTCTATAAAGTCATTGACCTAAGACTCCAGGATAAAATTTTAGAAAAAGATGAAAAATTAGGGGCGCCTGGATGGCTCAGTCGGTTAAGCGTCCAACTTTGGCTCAGGTCATGATCTCACGGTTTGTGGGTTCAAGCCCCACGTCGGGCTCTGTGCTGACAGCTAGCTCAGAGCCTGGAGCTTGTTTCAGATTCTGTATCTCCCTCTCTGACCCTCCCCTGTTCATGCAGTCTCTCTCTCTCTCTCAGAAAAAAAAAAAAAAAAAGAAAGAAAAATAAACCCAAAGTAAGGAAAAGTGAATAAAAGTAATGAAAGTTAATTGGAATAGAAAACTGACAAATAATAGAGAAAATAAACATAGCCAAAGTTGGCTTTTTGGAAGAATTAACAAAATTAATGTCTACAAGGCTGATTGATGAAAAAGAGAAAAGCCTCACAAGTTACTAATATCAGAGGTATTCATTTTCAAAGGCTGCTGTAACAAATTATAACAAGTTGTGGGGCTTAAAATGACACAAATTTATAAGAATTACAATTTTGTAGATCAGAAGTCTAACAAGGGTTTCAATGGATTAAAATTAAAGTGGGGGCTCCATTTCTTCTAGAGGCTCTAGGGCTGAAACTATTTTCTTGCCTTTTCCGGCTTCTCGAGGCTGCCCATATTCCTTGGCACATGGTCCCCTTCCAGCCATCAATCTCCTCACTCCAAGTTTCTGTCATCACATACCCTTTGTTGAATCTCCTGCCTTCCTCTTTCCCTTGTAAGGACCCTTTTGATTATACTGGCCCTACCCAAATAACCCAGGATGACCTTCCAATAATAAAAATATTAACTTAATTACATTTGCCAAGTCCCTTATGCCATGTAAGGTAATGTATTCACAGGATCTGAGGAATAGGAAATAGACTTCTTTGGGGAGTCAATATTCTGCGTACCATATCAGGAATGAATGAGGAGATATCACTACACACATTAAAAGGATTAGGAATAAATAGAGACCAACTACCTTCCCACCAAAATTAGAAAGTTAAAAACCATGAGGCCTAAGTGGGGTTACTGGTGAATTCTACACAAAATTTCATAACGAAATAATAACCATTTACTCCAGTCTTGAAATAGAAGGGAATGAAACAGTTCCCAACTTATTTTATAAACACTACATAATCTTGATGCCAAAACGTGGCAAAGATATCAGAAGGAAAAAACCCACAACTAAACTATAGATCAAAATTCTTTAGGGGCACCTAGATGGCTCAGTCAGGTAATTAATTGTCTGACTTTGGCTCAGGTCACGATCTCATGATTTGTGAGTTCAAGGCCTACATTGGGCTCTCTGCTGTCAATGTGGAGCCCACTTTGGACCCTCTGTGTCCTTGTCTCTGCCTGTCCCCTGCTCATGTGCACTGTTTCTCTCTCAAAAATAGACATTAAAAAATTATATATATGTATAAAATTCTTTAACATTGTTACAAAAATCCTCAAAATATTAGCAAATTAAATTGATCAATATATAAAAAGCATAATATTTCATGACCAAGTGGGACTTAACCCCTGGAATGCAAAATTGGTTTCACACTTAAAAGTCAATTGGTATAATGAGTAAAATTGATAAAAATAAGGAGAAAATCATATGATGATCCTAACAGATGTAGAAAATGCATCTGACAATGTTTAATGCTTATTCTTGGTATATATTTTCAGCAAACTAGAATCAAAAGAAAATTTTCTACATCAGTGTACCAATGATCAATTATTTGACTTTCAACTTCAAATCAACTCTTCTTTACCCTGCTTTGTGGTGCTGGTTAGTAACCATTTCCCTGTTATCAGCAGCCCCAAAATTTGGCTTTAACAGTACAAGGTGCAGCTTGTAAACACTGTAAGTTTCCATCTGGTATAATTTCCTTTCAGCCTGAAGAACTTTCTTAGGTTTTTCTTATAGTGTAGGATTTTTTGAGATAAATTATCTTAGTTTTATTTGCCCTTATCTTAATTTCATTATGGAAAGATAGTTTTACTACATATACAATTGTAGGTTGATAGTTTTCTTTTAGCATTTCGAATTCTACTGTGTCTATTGTTTTTGAGAAGTATGCAGCCATCTGAATTCATGGTTTATCCTATTAGATCGTCTTTTTCCTTGGCTGCTTTCAAGACTTTCTCTTTTATTTTTGGTCTTCAGTAATTTGACTATGGTACTTCTAGGGGGAGTTTTTTCTGTCTCTTTATCTTTTTAGGGATCACCAAGGATCTGGAATCTTTAAATTTATGTCTTTACCAAGTTTGGGCAACTTTTGACATTATTTTCTCAATTGTTTTTTTTGCTCCATTCCCTCCTTTTTCTCCTGATAATCTCACTGCAAGTATTTTACCTCTTTCAATATTGTCCCACAAACCAGTTTTGAGCAAGTCCTTGGATATGATTTCTTTTTGACCTTTTGTGTGTTTTGAAAGCTTATTATGTTTCTTGCACCAGAGAGTAATGCTGTTTTAAAAAGGGGTCATACACTGCCCAGGGCCTGGCACTTCAGAAAATGTTTCTGGTATGTGCTGTGTACACTCTGATGTTTTGGCTGCTCTTTCCCTCAGGTCAGTCCTCTGTAGAGTTCCTCCTTGCTTGCTTGGACCTATAACTAGGTGTGCTTTGATTTGTTTGTTAAAATAAGCCTTGCACTTGCCACATTGTCTCCCTCTAACTGTGAAGATCCTTCTGCCAATCGGTTCTCAGATTGATTTCCTGGGTGTTGCAAATGATCTGACCTCAATACAGCTGTGTTTGAGGGACAGGAAAGCCAAGGGTCCCTCTACTTCTCCATATGAACTCCTCCAGTGTCCCACAAATCAGTGAGACATCATTCTTTATTTTTTTCCCCTCTTAATACGTCTCATTTTTTAGGTTGGATAATTTCTATTAGTCTATCCTTTAAATTCATGCACTCATTTGTCATCTCCAATCTGTCAATAGCTCTTCTAATGAAAATTTTATTGAGATATTCTATTTTTCAGTTCTAGAATTTCCATTTAGTTTTTTTATAGTTTCCAGTTTTCTGTGAGACTTGCTATGAGTTTATTCATTAAAAGCATATTTTCTTTGTATCTTTGAGCAGGGTTAAAATAACTGCTTTAAAATCTTTGTCTGCTAATTATAACATCTGGATCACCTTGAAAGTTGTTCTCCAAGATTTCCTTTTCTCTTGAGTATGCATCACAGATCCCTGTTTGTCCCCATGTCCAATAATTTTGGATAGTATTTTGGACATTGTAAACGAGAGTCTGGATTCTGTATGTTACAGTGAAGAGTAATTTTTTTGTTTGTTTTAGCAGGTAGTTCATTTGGCTGAACTCAAATTCCAAACTGTTTCTCCTGCATAGGCAGGCGGTAGCTAAAATCTCTGCCTAAAAACTCTGATGAGTTATTTTAGCTTTACCTTGGCTTCCTGAAGTTTTCCCCATGTATGTTTGGGTAAGGGATCAGGCAGAGATTTTGGCAATTTATATGTAGAATTTGGGGCTTCCATTCTGTGAGTCCCTTTATTTGGGAATAATCTCTCTTGACTTTCGGCTATTGCCCAAAATGCTGTCCTCTGATTTCTCAACTAGTGAGTATAGATTTCTCTTCAATTTTCCTCCCCCTTGAAGAACTGACTAGACTCTATCATAAAAGCAGAAATGCAACCAATATAATTTCTTTTCTTTTTTTCTTCCGAGAATTGCTCACTCCTTAATTTCTTCCTGCTTCTGGTTATTGTTCAGTCCCTCCAGATAGTTGTTTTTATATTTTGCCCAGAGTTTTAAAATGTCATTTGTTGGAGATTGATCCAATATGAGCTCGTTTGCCATTACCAAAAGGCATTGTTATTTTTTTAAATTTATTTTTGAGTTTTATTTATTTTTGAGAGAGAGATAGAAACAGCGTGAGCAGGGGAGGGTCAGAGAGAGAGGAATACACAGAATTAGAAGCAGGCTCTAGGCTCTGAGCTGTCAGCACAGAGCCCAACGCGGGGCTCAAACCCACGAACTGTGAGATCATGACCTGAGTAGAAGTCGGACGCCTAACTGACTGGGCCACCCAGGCACCCCTGGCATTATTATTTTTAAAAACCTCTCTAGATAGTTAAGAACCACTGTACTAATCCTGTTGATGGAAGAAGTATTTAGGTTGTCTCCATCATCCTTATAAGTACTACTTGACTCTCTATTTTGGATGTCATGCTGCCAATAGCTGTCCTTAATTAGTGACCAACTATAATCTTTTGCACAATTCAATACTCCCTCCACTTGAACCCATATAATCAGTTGGGTAACACATATTCTCTCAGTTTTACTTGTTCAAGCAGGTAGTACCAGTATCAAGCTTCTGTCCTTTTTCAGCATTAGTCAAATGCTGTACTTTGCTAATAAATCCTAAAATTAGAATAAAAAGTTTTCTACAATGAGTGGTGTTTCTCTGCAGAACTGAAAAGAATAAATTGATTCAAGAATATTATTAAACTGGAGCTAATTCTGACAATGCCAGCACAAGAATTCACTGTTTCATGTCCCCAAACACACAAATATTTATTTAGCACCTATTATTTATATTTGTACTTAGCACTAAATTATAAGAGGATACAAAAATAAATTTGAAGAAATTTTGCACTCTTTGGAGCTCGCAATTCTAGGAGTAGATTTGCTCATGAATAACCATAATATAATAAAAAGTGCTAATAAGATCCATAAGAGAGAGTCTCTAATGGTATTCTCAGAACTGTTATCTGATTGTCTTAGTCACGGAGGTGTTACAGAGCAACAGAATAGTCTAATCTCAGCTCAAGAGCAGACTTTGATTATAGGTCATAGACAGTATGCTCTGTTCAAAGATCCTAATGCGAATCCAGTTAGTTGAACTTTGAACTTCTTTTTCCAGGATATCAAGTTTGTCTCTATCATTTCCTGTGAACAATTTTGCTTAAGAAAATGTCATAATTTCATAGATATAGTTCTAGAAGAATTGCATGAAATCTGAGAGAAGATTTCTGCAACCACAGATAGCCATTTTGAAACTTAAAATTTTTCTTGTTTAGATCAAGCAAAACAAGTACTTTAGATGACCACAATTCTTTTTTTTTAAATTTTTTTATAGCATTTATTCAGTTTTGAAAGACAGAGAATGAGTGGGGAGGGGCAGAGAGAGAGGGAGACATGGAATCTGAAACAGGCTCTGAGCCATCAGCACAGAGCCCGATGAGGGGCTTGAACTCACAAACTGTGAGATCATGACCTGAGCTGAAGTCGGATGCTAAACCAACTGAGCCACCCAGGCGCCCTAGATGACCACAATTCTAAACGTCTAGTCAGCAGTACTGAGACTTGTGCGTATCTTCAGTGTGGACTACAAAGTGAATAAGATCATAGAATCTTCAAACCAGCTCCAAAATAGGGTGAACTTTATTAAATATTTGTAATGGTAATGAATCTTAGAACTTGAAGGGGACAAGGTCACTAGATTCATCCATTCAGTATCTAGTTTGTACATCCATTCAGCTCTTTTGGAGTACTTTTTTGAGTCGTTTCAAATTGGTTGGCAGGGGTTTTTGGTTTTTTTTAAAGAAATTATTATTTAAAACAATTTTTTTGATGTTTTATTTATTTCTGAGAGAGAGAGGCAGTGTGAGAAGGGGAGGGTCAGAGAGAGAGGGAGATACAGAATCTGAAGTAGGCTCTGGGCTCTGAGCTAGCTGTCAGCACAGAGCCTGACACAGGGCTCAAACCCACGAACCGTGAGGTCATGACCTGAGCTGAAGTCAGACACTTAACTGACTGAGCCACCCAGGCACCCCTGGCAGGGTTTTTTTGAATGGCTATAGAAAGGAGATCGATCAGGTATAGAGATGGGCTGAGTGCATAATCCATAACCTAGGAATGCCTATTTACACATTCTGGGCATTACTGTGAATTCACCTTTATTCAAGGAAATCATTAAAATATACTTAACTAGCTATATACATAGATGATGCTTACAAGTGCTCTCTGTACCTGGTATATTTTTTAAAAAGTTTTTTGTTTTATTTATTTCTGAGAAAGAGAGAGACAGCGTGAGCAGGGGAGGGTCAGAGAGAGAGGGAGACACAGAATCTGAAGCAGTCTCCAGGCTCTGAGCTAGCTGTCAGCACAGAGCCCGACACAGGGCTAGAATCCACGAATCGTGAGATCATGACCTGAGCTGAAGCTGGACGCTTAACCGACTGAACCACCCAGGCGCCCCATGTGCCTGGTATATTTTTATGTTTTGAGTTTGTTCATTTGAGAGAGAGAATGTGTATGCACGTGAGCATGAGTGGGGGTGGGGCAGAGAGAGAGGGAGAGAGAGAATCCCAAGCAAGTTCCATACCATCAGCACAGGGCCTGACGTGGGGCTTGATCCCACGAACCGTGAGATCATGACCTGAGCCAAAATCAAGAGCCGGATGCTTAGCCAACTGAGCCACCCAGGCACCCCTCTACCTAGAGTATTTTAAAAGCATTTCAAAAATTATATATGCCTTTGGATGACAGCAATGCATTAAATTTAATTCGTTTGTAGAGACTGGATATATAAGGAAAATTATAAATGTTGCTTATAACATTGTATTCAGCATTTATCATTGTTAACTTTGTTACATAGAACTTAGTGGAATTTAAAATCACATACTTGGCCATGAAGAGGTGGTATTAAGAGCTCTGAACATTGGAGAATAAGTCAGCTGACTTTTTTTCCAAATATCTTCTCCATTCATACTCCAAATGATAGCATTATAGTGTAAGTATATATAGGAGTACATAGAGAATGGTGTAAGTATGTGGGGGGATGGAAGAGGAGATTTTGAGACTGCACTGGATTATAGCACTAGTATAATTTAAATCCAATCCTGTCACTTGCTCTAATTTGCTAAGGAAAAAACAATAAGGCATTCCTTGGAAGAGACAACTTAGCCAATGTATAATTCTTTGGGTTAGTAGGAATAAATGAAAATTTTGTTTTATAAGGAATCACATTTCTAAATGGGTATGGGAGAAAAATATCTTCAATATCCATATTTCATTATTAATTCATCTATCCTTTTAATGTCTCACTTATATTTTTTTTCTAATAATAGTGTTAAAGATGCTTCTCACTTGTTAATTCTGACAATGAGATGGCAACTTAGGCCATTTCTCCCCTACAGTTTCATTTTTAAACTCCATTTAAGTGGCTTACCTTCTAGCATGACCAGAGACAAAAGGAACCAATCTGGATTTGCACTGTGTGTGTAAACGTGTGTGTGTTTTGCACATCCAGGCTTGAAGATGTCATTTAAAGTTACACAGATTTATTATCCAAAGAGGTATCTAATTAAATAAAGAAGGAGCATATGTTAGCTGAGTTGACTTCAGGATGTGTTCCTTTGTATAAAAGGGCTCTCACACGCCTTCCTCCTCAATTCTGAAAGCACACGGTTCCTTATTCCCTTCACCATGAATAAGGCGGACATTTGACAGCTTCACAAGGCTGACAGGGTTACCCAACAGCCCACCCTCCCTATTCTCAATCCAATTAGACCTCTAATCCTCCAGATGAAAGGCCCAACTGCTCACGTTCCTCATGACAACGACAGCTATTGATTATTTGTCACTGCAGCTAACACCTTCCCTGTTGAGGCTGCTCTGACAGAAGCAAACCTACCAAATTAGACAGCACTTTATCTGCCCTGGAGGCCAAATGGCACAACAAGTAAAGGCTAATAAATGGTATAAAAATGAACAAATCATAACATTATGACAGGCTGATCGTTGCCAGCAGCCTCCCAGCTCAAGTTTGATGTTCTGTTAGACTTGCTCCTTGTCTTTCCCCTCTGCTCTAGCTCCAACTTTGACTGAATTAAAGGCCAGAACAATTAAGGCATTTGACCAGCAAAGATAAGCCAATTGAAGTATCACCAAGGGACATAAACGTCAATAACTGACTGCCATTTGTCAATACAAACATTCTGGAGATGCAAATGCTCAGGCCTCTGCTCTCCACTAGCCTGCACTGACTCGCTTTCCAACGAGAGTCAGCTCAAATGGCCAGTCTGTGGCTATTCAACCAGGAGGGTGGAAAAAAAAAAGAAAAGAAAAAGAAAAATACAGTCCCAAGAGAGGACAGATTCTATGAAGAACAAGCAGGAGTCGTTGGGTGGGGGTGGAGGGTTGTATGAGAAAGAGAGAGAGAGTAAAGCAGAGCTATTCTTCCTTAAAAATATATCTAATATTAGAATATCATCATATGTTTTTAGGCAAGAATACATGCATCATGTGAGAGGAGCTAGACCACCTGGAGGAATTAATAAAGCTGTGACTTCAGAAGTAGACTCATTAATTTAATGAATATATATTTTTTATTTTTTTTTTAATTTTAGAGAGAGATTAGAGCGAGGGCAAGCAGGGGAGAGGGAGAGGGGGCAGAGGGAGAGAGAGGCAGAATCTTAAGCAGGCTCCACACTTAGCGTGGAGTCTGGTCTGGGGCTTGATCCCACGGCCCTGGGATCATGACCTGAGCTGAAATCAGGAGTCAGATGCTCGACTGACTGAGCCACCCAGGCGCCCTAATTTAATGAATATTTTTTGAGCACCAACTGTGCAACAGGAACTATTCTAAGCAATGGGGAGAAATACTGGGTGTGGGAAAAGGACTCCCAAATCCCTGACTACATGGAGTTTACATTGTAGTAGGGTAAAAGACAATAAGCAAGGCAAACAAATAAAATATCAAGTATTTTGTGGTGTTAAGTACTAAGGAAAAATATAAAGCAGAGTAGGGGGAATAAAATGTGTGAAATGAGGTACTCTCAGGTAGGAGAGGCAGGGAAGGCTTCACTACAACAATGACTTTTAAGTAAGAACTAATGAAAGTGAGGGGGTTCAACAAGGAGATATCAAATGGAACAGCATTCCCAGCAAAGGGAAAAGCAAAGGCAAAATAATCTTGAGGTAAGAGCATCTTTTCCTCTACAGACTAGAGTAGGCTTATGCAGGAAAAACAAAGGTAAGATTAAAAATAAAGTCATATAGGTAACTGGGGATTTAAAACATACGGGGCTTTGTAAGGCCTAGGAAGTGCTTGGGCTTTTACTCTGAGATAAAAAACTCTTGGAGGGTCTGGAACAGAGAGTGACATGATTTGATTTGAGCTTAAAAGGCTCATGCTAGCTGATGTCACTTCCCACATGAATCCAATCCAAGATGCTGGTTATTATGACCAGGGTAGTAGTGGGGGGGGGGGGGGGAACGGGTGTTAAGAAATGAGTGAATTCTGAATGAATTTTAGTACATAGCACTGACAAGATTTGCTGATGGACATCAGTCTCACATAAGACAACAGGACTTTACATAAAAATGGGTGCCCGATATATGTTAGCTAAACTGAATTCTCTACCTGGCAGTTTAATTTAAAAGTCTATACTTTGAAGCAAGGGAACTTCGTCAAGTCAAAATTTTAAAAACCAATTTAAGCAAAGACTTTGGAATCTGATAGATCTATGCACTGCTTTCTTGCTCTGACACTTAATGAAAAATTACTCAAGCTCTTTGAGTCTTGGTTTCTTCATCCATATGATCCGGTATTCTATTATTCTCAGCTGGGTGAGAAAAAGGAGTAGAGATGGAAGATAGAAGAGGTTAACTTAAAAACAACAACAACATCTTAGTCCTGAATTAGAATAGGAAGTGACAAAATGACATTTTCATTAAAAAAATGATTCCAAGCAGTGGCCACAGTAAAGACTTATCACCAACCCTATAAAAGTGAGCATTCTAGACTCTAGATTGTGGCCTTCAAATACTTTTTCCTGCTATCAAGAACCATCGGTCCTTGGAGAAAAGGTGGATTCCAGGCCTGGAGTAAAAGATACAGAAATTATTGGGGCGCCTGGGTGGCTTAGTCGGTTAAGCGTCCGACTTTCACTTAGGTCATGATCTCGCGGTTCGTGGATTCGAGCTCCGTGTCGGGCTCTGTGCTGACTGAGTTTCAGTCTGTGACTCCCTCTCTCTGACCCTCCCCTGCTCACGCTGTCTCTCTCTCTCTCTCCTAGAAATAAATAAAAATATTAAAAAAAAAAGATACAGAAATTATGAAACTAATATAACACTGTATGTTAACTATACTGAAATTGAAAAACTCAATAAAAATACTGAAATATTTTCAAATATTTTTGAATATTTGATTCAAAATATATTCAAAAATAATATTTTTGAAATACTCAAAAAAATACCTGGAATATTTGGTCACAGCAGATAGCAAGGAAGCTATCAAATAATAGGATCATGTCAAAAGGATCCAGGAACCAACCTGAAGGACTTCTCACAACCAAAAATGGAGTAATTTGGATATCAATTAGGGATAATAATGTCAATGAACTGATGATACAGTAAATATGTTATAAAATGATAGCAAAAACCCTATGCCTTGCTCATAATGATACCAATAAGGAAAAAAGGAAAATATTAATTGGCCATCATGGGAGGACACAGGAAACCAGCTCCTCAATTTGAAAACTGATAAATAAAAAGAAAGAATCAAGGATTGGATTAATTCTTCCTTTTCTATATCAGTGAGTAATCAAATAGTAGATAAGGGGAAATTTCTCTTTAATCAATCATTCCAGCAAATAATTGTAGAAGAGATGGCAGAATTTGAATATTACCGTTTTGCAATTCCCATAACAAACTAGCTTTAGGCCCTGGATGCCAATAACTTCAGACGTAAAAAAAAAAAAAAAATGGAGACAACAGAACATTATGGATCTCCTGATGAGAAATGTAGCACAATGAAGTAGTTTAGCTAAAAAAAAAAAAAAAAAAAAAAAAAAGGCGCCTGAATTAGATTAAGCCTATAGATCCAATAACTAACTTACAGGAAATACAGAAGACAGAGAAACAACTTAACTATACTCAGAGAATCAACGTAATTTAGACTGAGACCATTAGTTTGGACTGAGACATCAAATTAGTTTAGAAGTTAAGCCACAATTACAAAAATTGTAAGAAAAAGAGAGAGATGGGGGAGGAATCTATAGATTTAAAAAGGCTTAAACGACAAACCAATGTCAATATATCACCTTTATTTGGATCCTGATTCCTGATTTGAACAAATGTAAATAACCAAACAAAAACATTAAGGAAACAATTATTTGAACATTGATGGGCTATTTTATGATACTATATTAAATAATTATTGTTAAATTTTTACAATAAATTACGATTATATTTTAAGGGAGTCGTTTTCTTTTTCTTTTGTTCTTTTTAAAGATTTTATTTTTAAGTAATTTCTTCATCCATTGTTCGACTCAAACTCACAAACCAGAGATCAAGAGTTGCATGCTCTATCGACTGAGCCATCCAGGCATTCCATGACTCACTTTTTTTTTTTTTTAAGAAATAGATATTGATGTAATGATATAATATCTGAAATTTTCTTCAACATGGGAAGGAGAGAAGTTCTCCCTAATAAAACATTTAAAAAGATACGGGGCTTAAAAAAAATCTAGTGTCAGATTCAATGGCTCCTCTTCTTTTCATAACTATAATCCAACAGTAAATTCAAAATACATTTAAAATTAGACCCCGTCTCTCCACCACCAGCACTACTGCTCTGGTCCCACCCAACAGTGTCTCTTGGCTTCCTAATTAGTCTCCCTCCTTCTGTCCTCACCATTCTGACAGTCTACCCTCAGCACAGCGGTTAAAATGAGCCTTTCAAAATATAAACCAGATCATATTTTCTGTGCTTAAACCCTTCAACAACCTTCTCCTCTTGTGCACAGTAAAAGCTGAATCCTTCAATATTGTGTAGGCCCTACACGATCTCTGACCTCATCCTCACTCGAGTTACAAGGCCCTTCCTGCTGACTGTTCCTTGTAAACATCACGCATGCTCCCATCTCAGGGTCTTTGCACTTGGCATTCTTTCTCCCTGCAAGCGTTGTTCTCTCATCGCCTTTAGGTCAAATGTTAAATGTTTGCTCAATTTTATTCCTTAAGTGAGACTTATCTGGATCGCTCTGTAATATGCAACACCTCGGCTACCTATCTCCTTCACCTGCCTTATTTTTTGCACAGCATGTATCCTCATTTGACATAATACTATACACATTTTATAGCCGTTGTCATTTGTTGGTTTGTTTTCTACCAGAGTGTAAGTTCTTTGAAGGCAGGGATTTTTGTTTCATTTTGTTCATTGTTATATCCCAAACACATAGGACAGTGCCTTATGATTAGTAGGTACTCAATAAATATCTGCTGGCTAAATGAATTCTTTGATTTTTCAGACCAGTGCTCTTTACAACTATACTCCTCAACTATGCTTGTGAGATGAAGGGTGGGGTGACATCCCATATTTGTGATTGACAAAACCAAGTGATTTGACCATTCCCTTATTTAAGAGCATTCAGAAGGAGATGTCCATATTTGCTCAGAAACAGAAAGAACACCCAGGTAGGGTAAGTGTTAGGCCACTCCCATTGTCAACAGAGTTGGTATATCTGGCTTTTTTTGTAGCCTCCAGCTGCAGGGCAGGGCCACAGGTGGCCTATGGTCATTGATTTAGATAGTAGTTAGGTCCACAAAGCTCTGTAAGTGCCCAAAGGACCCTGTGGCTAACACTACAGAGTCCCTGCCTCACATCTATGGCTATTTATTTCTGGGCTAACAGAACCCTGATTTTTGTTTATCTTCCTTTAAGTCATTATGTTTTTCAGAGAAGACTGGGCTGTCATCATATCCAGTGGCTTTGACTGATATGAATAATTATGGAGGTTTCATTTTTGCCAAGAGAGTGGATTAGGTCTGGGAGTCCAAGAGATGGAAGGAAAGTCTTCCACAGAGCTTCTAGGAAGGTTTTTCTTGCTATTCAAAAGGTAAACAAGATAAGGGTATCCAATTTTTCTGCTTCCAGACACTGTGTTTTGCATACTGTCCTTCCCCCAGCTTTGGGACTTACCTTGACCCTAATTATGGAAAGATTTAAGTCTAGCTCGTTAGTGAGATCAGTGAGGGTTAAGTCAGCCTAGATGCCTTAATATTGTGATCCAGATAGAGTAACTCATTTTCTGTCTTACTCCTGTAATCTAGTCTCAATCTTGTACCTTAACATGTATCAAATTGATGCCTATTTATTCATCAATCCATTCATCCATCCATCTATCCACTTGACAATATAATGGTCTTAGGCATTGAGACTCCAGTTCTGTTCTTTAAATGATAACTTGAAAACCTGCCTAGTATCCAAATTTCTTCCAGCCTGTCCTTTGTGATTCCCCCATGGAATGGTGTCCTGTCATTCCTTACCTGCTCTTTCAACTTTGTGGCTGAGGTCTCGCTGACAGATTACCCTCTTCCCTCATCCCCTAACTCAGCATGTTTTGTACTCCAGGCTGCCTTTAGTTCCACTGGCTGGGATACCACCCATGATTTCTGGATGGACTTTCTTTCATTTTCTGCCCATCCTAGGGATATCCTCAGCGCCAGGCACTCCAGGTCTACCTTGTCCACTGTCACCTGCATTACAAGTTCCAATTTTGATGAACTGTGCATAATATTCCATGCTCTTCACTCCAGGGGGTCATTTAAAAATATTATACAGAGGGGCTCAGAGAGGTGGCTCAGTCGGTTAAGTGCCTGACTCTTTGATTTCAGCTCAGGTCATGATCTCACAGTTCATTATCAGACTCTGTGCTAATAGTGTGGAGCCTGCTTGGGATTCTCCATCTCTCCCCCTCTCTCTGCCCTTCCCCACCTCCCTCTCAAAATAAACAAACTTAAAAAATATATTGTATAGAAACATTTTTCATTACTTTTTACAGCTGCATAGCATTACACTGTGTGGTCCTCCCCTTTTTATTGAAGCAGTGCTCTGATAGGACATTTCCCTTCATGCTTTCTCTATCACAAATAATGCTGTAATTAAATAGCCTCGTACATATATCACTTCTTATTTTTACCGGTGTATTTTTCTAGAAGTGGGAATTTTGGGTCAAAGGTAAGCGCATATTCTAGTTACTTTTGCTGGATATTGTTACCTTTCCTTTCACAGAGGTCGTACTATGGTTCGTTCCCTCCAGGAGCAGTTTTTGCCATCAGGCTGCTCTGTCAACTCTCTGACTTTTGCCAACCTGACACGTGAAAAACACCTCAGTATAATTTTAACTTGCATTTCGCTTATGATGAACAATGTTGAGCATATTTTCACATGTTTAAGGGCCATTCAAACTCCTTTTCTTATGAACTATCTATACATATCTCTTGCTCATTTTTATAGCATCATTAGTCTTTTTCTTCCCCATTGTATATATTAGGGATATTAAACCTCTGTTACTGACATAACTTGCAAATATTGTTTCCTGGTTTGTTTTTCTCTTTTTTTTCTTTGCTTACAACATTTTCTGCAATGGAAAAGTTTTATTTCTATGTAGCCATATTTATTAATCCTTACCTATCGCTTCTATGTTTTGATTTACAGATAGAAGGTTTTCTCTGCTCTTAGATCATGCAGTATAAATCTTCATGGTATATTTAATGCTCTGTAATACATATACACATTACCATTCAATGAAATAACGATTTAAAGCATGCACCTGGGTGCACATGTAAATATGCACACACAAACTCACACAGATTGTATTCGTTTTCAAACTGCACCACATTGGAAATGACTAGTTACATACATAGTTAGAAATTGACAGTCAGTGCTTCAAAGTATAGTCTGAATTTTGCCTCAAATTCCTAACAAATGCTTTGCAGAGAATCAGTCTGATAAATGACTAAGAGATTGAAAGGGTTTGAGTAAAAATTAAACCAAAAATACAATGTCTTCTGATATCTAAAATTGTTTGAGATAAATGGAGTATACTCTTTGAGGTGTAAGGTTAGGTTGTGTATCTGAGACCTTTCTTCCTTCTTTAGGAAGGCCCGTACCGGATTGCTATACACTTCCTTCTTTTTTTTTTTTTTTTTTTTTACACTTCCTTCTTATGACTGCCTTTGCTGCGCCCCAGAGGTTTTGGGTTGTAGTGTTATCATTCATTGGCTTCCATGTACTTTTTAATTTCCTCCTTAATGTCTTGGCTAGCCCATTCATTCTTTAGTAGGATGTTCTTCTTTTTTTTTTTTTTTTTAATGTTCTCCTTCCTTCCTTCTTTCCTTCCTTCCTTCCTTCCTTCTTTCTTTCTTTCTTTCTTTCTTTCTTTCTTTCTTTCTTTTACAAATAGTTTATTGTCAAGTTGGTTTCCATATAACACCCAGTGCTCATCCCCACAAGTGCCCTCCTCCATGCCCATCTCCCCCTCCCCCCCACACCCATTCAGTCCTTAGTTTGTTCTCAGTATTCAAGAGTCTTTCATGGCTTGCCTCTCTCTCTCTCCCCCACTATTTCCCCCCTTCTTCTTTATTTATTTCTGAGAGAGAGAGAGACAGCGTGAGCAGGGGAGGGTCAGACAGAGAGGGAGATACAAAATCTGAAGCAGGTTCCAGGCTCTGAGCTAGCTGTCAGAACAGAGCCCGACACAAGGCTCGAACCCACAAACCGTGAGATCATGACCTGAGCCGAAGTCGGTCGCTCAATGGACTGAGCCACCCAGGTGCCCCTAGTAGGATGTTCTTTAGTCTCCAAGTATTTATCTTTCCAAATTTTTTCTTGTGGTTGATTTTGAGTTTCAAAGTGTTGTGGTCTGAAAATATGCACGGTATGATTTTGATCTTTTTGTACTTGTTGAGGGCTGATTTGTGTCCCAGTATGTGGTCTATTCTGGAGAATGCTCTGTGTTGGAGTGTACTCCATAAATTTCTTGAAAATGAGTAGTTTTATTGGTGAAATGTGAACTTTATGATGATTCAGATTCTGAAAACTTTAAATATTTAGACACAAGTTGAACTTAAATATTTCAAGATATAATGCAACATGATACAGATTAAATACTCAAAATGTATTTCTTGAACAAATGAAATGAATGAATTATTCATCAGAACTGGAATGGCGAACAAGTGGACTCTGATAGAGTAAATAAAATTTTTCAAGAAGCCTAATCACCACTGATGACACAGTTTAGACAAGTAGAAAGAAAGAATACAACAATCCTTTACATTGAAGTTAATTTTACTAGTAGTGTTTCAGTGATTAAGCTTTTCTGCCTACAGGCTCTAGTTTGATATTAAAGATTAGGATGAAACTTCTGGTGACTCATTTGGAGCAGAGATGACAACTAGACTGAATGGCAGATTCAAGAACCAAGAGGACCTCAACAGGTTGTATGCTGAACCCAATTCAGTTCACCAACAATTAACTGAGTATTTGTTAAGTACGAGGCACTGGTAATAAAAAAATACGGCTATCACACTCTTGCTGATATCAAGATGTGTATTGTTGGTGAGGAAATAAAATGTGTAAGCAAATAAATACCTTTCAGTGGAATAGGTGATATAACAGTGGATGAGTATTCAAGGTTCTGGAGGAACAAAGAAAGGAACGGTAAACTCTATCTGAATAAGTCTGGCACGTTCAAAGGAATGATTAAATATGGATATAATAAAATGCTATGTTTGGGTTCAAAACCACAACAATATGAATACAGGATTAGCTGACACACTGGTAAGCATAAAGCAAAGTTGGATGTTTTATTTGAGAAATCGACTGCATTTGATTGCCAAAATGTCAATGAAGAAAATCATGGCAGACTCTGTGCTCATCATACTGGCACTATATTCTATTCTAGGTGTCTTATTTTCGGGGGGGTTTAGGCAACTGTGTGCATATATAGTAAAAGGAGCAGGATGGGGAGGAGACTTGAGAGCATATATGAAGAAGGAAAAAAGGAATAGATCATAGTAAACCTGCAGAAGAATTTTTTCACTGGGCCAGGATGATTATTTCATTAATGTAGAAGTCAGATCAGGTCACCCCTCTCCTCAAAACTCTCCAGTGCCCCCTCATCTCACACAGAGTGAAAACATACTCCTGACAATGGCCAAAAGGCCCTGTAAGATCTGGCTACCATTTCTGCCATGTCCTCATGACCTACTGTTCCCTGCCTTGCCCACTCATTATAACCACGCTAGCCCCCTTGTTTTCCTGAAACATGCCAGTCATGTTGCTGTTGTAAGGCCTTTGTTCCTTCTGCCAGGAACAAAAGAATGTTCCCTCATTCATTCACATGGCCAGCCTCCTCACCTCCTTCAAGTCTGGTTTCAAATGTCACCACCATGTTAATGAAAACTATTTTGATTACCTTATTTAAATTTATACCCTACTCTCCCCAGTCACCTCCTCTCTGGCTTTCTTGATCCCCCTTACTTTGGCATTTTAGTTACATTTCTATTATCATATTAGTAAATGATTATTTGGACTTTGTAAAAGCTTACCCGTCAAATGAGGTGTAAAGAGCCTCATGTCATGGGGAAAATGCTGTGCCCAGGGGCTGACAATATTCATACTATAGGAATAAGAGACCCCCTGATTCCCTCTCATTCTCTTTTGAACAGTGAAATATAAGATGGAAAGAAACAAAAAGAGAACATTATATGAGCAAATACAATCCTATGGCATAAGGAGGCAATTATCAAATTAATGCTCAAATTTTCTTTGGAATTGATGTTATATAGAAAATTAATTTTTAAAAATTTAAATGAAAGTAAATGGATCTGAAGTCCCTTTTTATCAGCTGTAAAAATAATCACTGGCCCTGTGCCCAGAGTTTAAAAGAAATCAGCGTGAGTCTAATGAAAAACAAGCTGTAGGTCTCAGGGAAGTTCAATATATACTCTTTCTTTTCCTTTTAGTTTTTGATTGGTTTCCATGGGAATCCAGGCTTGTGGGGATCTCTAATCTATTCATAGAAAGCAGATGCTTGTATTTTCATGACTTAGTAAAACTGGGGGGTCAGCGAAGAGATAAAGATGATTTGAAAATGACCATGGTTGTAGAAGACAGGAACACATTGAAAACAAAATTCGGCAAGCCACAGAGATTTAAAATACAAATGCAAGGCTGCCCTGCTGTGTTTGAGGGGTGTCATAACATTAAGGGAAAACACTGCACTGAAAAGTGGAATTTCTGGGTTAAATTCTGAATCTGGCCCATGAGAAGGAAAACCTTAGGTACTTCTTTGGAGGTTTGACTGGGAAACTAGATTTGGAAATGACCCTAGGTCAGAAGAACCAGAAGTCTGAGAAAGTAAGTTTCAGAAAAGTATATGATAACCTTCCTGTGAAGGATTATCAGGAACACTAAGCTGGAATCAGAAAACCAAGGTAATTCCTGACTCCACAAGTATCAGAGTGAATTAGAAGAATTCAATCAAACTATGCCTCAATTTACTTATATAGAAAAACAGAAGGGTGCCCGGGTGGCTTGGTCAGTTGAGCATCGGACTCTTGATATTGGCTCAGGTCATGATCTCGTGGTTCATGAGTTTGAGCCTCGTGTCCGGCTCTGTGCTAAGCATGGAGTCTGCTTGGAATTTTCTCTCTCTGCCCCTCCCCTGCTTGCACCTGTGCTCTCTCTCTCAAATTTTTAAAAACTTAAAAAGGAAAATAGATAATATTTAACTATTCTGACGGCTATAAAGCCACTACGAAACTAAATGAATTTTTTTCCTCATTAGAATTATGTTAGAAAAATTCAAAGTAGTGATTTCAGGGGCGCCTGGGTGGCTTAGTCGGTTAAGCGTCCGACTTTCGCTTAGGTCATGATCTCGCGGTTCGTGGGTTCGAGCCCCGCGTCGGGCTCTGTGCTGACTGCCAGCTCAGAGCCTGGGGCCTATTTCAGTCTGTGACTCCCTCTCTCTGACCCTCCTCTGCTCACGCTATCTCTCTCTCTCTCTCCTAGAAATAAATAAAAATATTAAAAAAAAAAAAAAACAAAGTAGTGATTTCAATCAAGATTTCTTGACGTGCTGATCCTCATGACTACAAATGTCATCCATGCAAAGAGATGTACATTAAGGATAGTCAAAGTATTAAGGATAGATAGGTTTTGATTTCAGTTCTCAGATTTGTTTAAAAGCAGGCCAACTCTGGATTTGGTTGGAATGTTCTTGAGTATATGATCCCAAATATCTAAAACCAGTTTCTAAACTGCAACACCAGAAGGCAGGTTCAGAGATAGTTTCTAAATACTCCGAGGAGGATGAACTTTAAGTGTGTTTGGAAACCTCAGAAGTTGGAACATACTGAAGCAAAGATTCTTTAGACTGGGGCTTTCTGCCTGCCTGGAAAAGGCCGCCTAGCTGGGGGGAAGTCAAATGGGGTAAACTATGACAGTTGTCTAACATCACCTGTCTCAGTCCAGAGATCTTGAGAGATATTAAGATTCCCAAACATAAGGGTTTCATACGCTCAGATTTTCTACATTTCTAAGTAATGTGGGCATCACAGATGTCTTTTGGTGCCTTCTTTCAGAAGCATACCAATGGCCAAAATCTCATTTGCCTACTCTTCAGGTATCTACTGGCGACATAATTTGTGGTAGAGTGGGCACTTATCAAATCATGTGAAAATGAACTAATGAGTGAATACAACTACAGAGAAGCATCCAGGTCATTCTGATGCATATTCAAATTTGAGAACCACTGGATTAGAGTATAGATACAGGGTTTTCATAGAGCTCCTAAAGCTAAGCTTGGGAAAATGTGGTCAGAGTGCTTCAAAGTTTATATCAGGAACTATTCTTCATTCTGTTCTTCTTTATCCTATGTAATATATGCTATAAATAGTATATGCTGTAAAGAATGCTCCTCAAGTTCTGGACATCTTACCATTTTAAAAAATATTTTTTAAATTGAGCCATAATATATAAACAATAAAGTAGATAAATCTTAAGTATACAGACTGATAACTTTTTATGTAATCAACACACAGATCAAGATAGAGATCATTTCTAGTATAAGTGAAAGTTTCCTTTATGCCCCTTTTAAGGCAATATCTATATCTTGGGTAACTATGCATCTGATTTGAATCACCATAAAGTTTTGCTTGTTCTTAAAATTCATAAAAATATCTGATTTCTTTCACTCAACATGATATCTACGAAATTTTTTCATATGGTGCAATGTATCAGTAGTTCATTATTTTTGTGGGGTAGTATTCCATTGTAGGAATATGTCACAGTTTTTTACCTATATGCCTGTTGCTAGGCACTTGGGAGGTTTGTGCTACTAAGAATGTTTGCTATTGTAAATAAAGCTATCATGTACATTCTCAAACATGCCTTTTGGTAGAATGAGGTGCTTGTTTCTCTTCGGGATTACTGGGGTTGGAGCGTGAATTGCAGTGTTTCTCCGTGTGGGTGTGTTCAGGTTCATCAAACCATTTTCTAGAGTAATCAATTTGCATTCTCACTAAAAATGTTTGTGGGTTCCAGTTGTTCTATATCCTCATCACCAATCGGTATTATCAGACTTTTTCATTTTAGACATTCAAATGATTGTGTAGTATCTCACAGTGGCTCAAATTTGCATTTACCTAATTAGTAATGATGTTGAACACCTTATCACATGTCTTTTGAGAATCTGCATATAATCTTTTGTGAACAGAGCTGCGTCTTTCAACATATACCTCAAAATTGTAAGCATAATGTTAAATTAAAAGAGCAAGTTGGGGAATGACACATATCGTATGATACCGTTTACATAAAGATTTTAAACATGTGAAATAATATTGTTTATGGGTATGTCCCTATAAGGAAAAGGTAGAAAAATATGCAGGGGATTGAAACTATGAAAATTAGGATAGAGCAAGAAGACATGAAAAGAGAGGAATGGAGGGCGCCTGGGTAGCTCAGTCAGTTGAGCGTCTGACTGGCTCAAGTCATGATCTCACAGTTCATGGGTTTGTGCCCCACATCAGGCTCTGTGCTGACAGCCCAGAGCCTGGAGCCTGCTTCAGATTCTGTGTCTCTCTTGCTCTCTGCCCCTCCCCCACTCATACTCTGTCTCTGTCTCTCTCTCTCTCAAAAATAAACATTAAAAAAATTAAAAAATTAAAAAAAAGAGAAGAGGGGAATGGGATTTGGGTAGATAAGTAGAAAACCTCAAGTGCATCTATAATGTTTTATTTTATTAAAGAAAATCTGTAACAAAAATAAAAAATATTCAGTTTTATCTCTCTGTGTGTTAGGTTAACTGAGTATTTTTTATATTATTCTCTATTCTTGTCTATAACTTTAAAATAATTAATTTACACATTGGGGTACATGTATCCCTTTGAATTAGTATTTTTGTATTCTTTGGGTAAATACATAGTAGTGCAATTGCTGGGTCATAGGGTAGTTCTATTTTTAACTTTTTGAGGAACCTCCACACTGTTTTCCAGAGTGGCTGCACCAGTTTGCATTCCCAGCAACAGTGGAAGAGGGTTCCCCTTTCTTCACATCCTTGGCAACACCTGTTTTGCTTGTGTTCTTGATTTTAGCCATTCTGAAAGGTGTGAGGTGATATCTCACTGTAATTTTGATTTGTATTTCCCTGATGATGAATGACATTGAGCATTTTTCATGTGTCTGTTGGCACCTTGATGTTTATAACAGCAATATCTACAGCAGTCAAATTATGGAAACAGCCCAAATGTCCACTGACTGATGACTGGATAAACAAGATGTGGATAAAGAAGATGTGGAACATTACTCAGCCATTAAAAAAAAAAAAGAACGAAATCTTGGTATTTGCAATGACACGGATGGAGCTAGTGTATTACGCTAAGTGAAATAAGTCAAGAAAGACAAAAACCATATGATACAAATACCATACTCATATGTGGTATTTAAGAAACAAACAAACAAACAAACAAAAGAAGCAAAAGGGTAAAAAGAGAGAGGTAAACAAAGAAACAGACTCTTAACTATAGAAAGCAATCTGATGGTTACCAGAGAGGAGGTGGGTGGGGGGATGGGTGAGATAGGTAATGGGGATTAAGGAGGGCAGTTGTGATGAGTACCAGGTGATGTATGGAAGTGTTGAATCACTATATTGTATACTCGAAACCAATATTACACTGTATGTCAACTATACTGTAATTTAAATAAAAACTTTCAAAAAATAGTTCAAAAAAATAGTTAAAAATAAGACAAAATAACATTCAGATATATGCAAAGGCAAAGAGAATGATGAGTAATTTATTAAAAAAGAAACTGAAAGGAGAATTGACTCGATATCTTCATCCAATAACAAATTGAGACTAGAAGATCCGGAAGGGCCTTTTTATCTCTGACATCTACTGAGTCCAAAAGAGTAGTACGAAGTTTATACCTATATTGCAGTATGACGAATAGCAATAATATTGATAACCTACAGTCTTAGCATATTTCTGTACCAATCAAAATGCTTTCTATCTAAGAACACATCATTCCTATAAAGCAGACAGGGAGAAGTATCTTATCCTATTTTATAGATGAAGAAATTGAGGCATACAAGAGTGATGCATGATGGGAAATTAAGCTCACAGAGTCTTGTAAAATACCACTAACAAAATTATAAGGGGCTGGGGTGAAAAGGAACAAACATAACAACTACTTGAAATTTCAATAGTTTTGAAGACCATACCATTCTTAATAACTTTATCTGACATTCGAATTTATGGATACATTCCTTCATTCATAAATTTATTAAACAAACATGAATCGAATCTTTTTTAAATGGCAGGAGTTGTGCTAAGACTGGAACTAATAGCATTAGTTGGAATATAGATAAGTGAAATCTATGATGAACGGCGGTAGGCATGGAGCTAAGTAGAAGTATGAATATGTATGTGTATGTATACGTACATGCAGGAATACGGAGTTCCAGGAGACTGGGAGATGGACTGTTGGTGTGTTTGTGTATTAAGTGCCTGTGTATAAAATAAGGGATCTAATATCTTCATATTGTTACTTGGCTTTAAGTTTTCCTGAAAAGCTTTGGAGGTATTCCGCTCTTTTTCCTTTAAATTTTTCAGTCATTAACCTGGAAACAGCCTATCTTGAAAACAGAAAATTAATATTCAGTTTTCAAAGATGAATTGAGAATGATGTGGTGAATTAGAAAAACACACACAGGAGGAGGCAAGATGATGGAGAAGTAGGGAGCTCCATGCATTTTGCCCACCCCCATCTCTCAAACAGAGAAGGCCTGAAGTCATAGGACACTGAGCTGCAGGAGTTTGGGAAGAGAAAGAGACAGAGTACACTGGGAAGGCAACCTCATAAGTGCAAGAGTGCAAACTAGGGAAGATAAAAACGACCGGACCCGGAGATACGGAGGGAAGGGTGGAAGCCCCCCTCGCGGGCATCTGCGGTGAGTTGAGGGGAAAAGAAAGAGCAGCTGAAACTTCTCATAGAACTGTCCTTTGAGAAGAGAAAAACCTCGGCCCAGGACAGAGAGTGTTCTTAGTTCTAGCTGGGGTGCTGACTTTGAACTGGGTGCCCCGGTCCCAGGCGGTGCCAGCAGAAACTGTTCCCCTGCTCTCCCGGCTCGACCCCCAGCGGCGGCGGGGAAGCAGCCAACCTGCGAGACTGTTTCGGCGGTATCAATGAAGTGCACGTGGACTGGGACCTGGAAATGAAGCAGGGCTTGGGTCATAGGACATGGCCCAACACGGCTGCACCCGCGGCACAGGGAGATGGGACACAAGAGAGTGATTTGCGGTACTTGGTTCCAGAGGGGACTGGGGCATCTCCATTTTACTCCCCACAACCATCAAGGTGGGACCTCAGGGAGCGGCCAGCAGGAGTGCACTAGAGGCTAAGACCTGCCAACATCAAACCATGCCCATCCCCGCTAGAGAGCTGCTTTTTTTTTTTTTCCTACCAGAGCCTGGGGAAAACCAACATGGATGCACTGCCGTGATTAATTCTAGATCAATTCTTTCTATTCAGATATATTTCCCCCTTGTCTCATTTGTATCCCTACTCTCTGCTGGACTGGGTCCTCTGGCCATTGGTTTGCTTAAACAGTAACATTTAATCCATTCTCTAGATGTATATTCTACACCTCTACTGCTACCTTTCTATCTCTCTCTCTCTGGAGTAATCAGACTATATTGTTTCTCTGAGTAACATTATCTTCATTTCTTTCTCCTCGCCTCCTACCATATTCCCCTCTTTCTCTCTCTGAATTAAGCCTCTTAGTCTCTCTGCCTGGTCATTGTCCAATTTCGCTTTCTCTCCGCCCTGACATTTCTCTCTGTGTATATGCTCTTCCATCAGCACTGCATACACCCAGCTCTTTATTTGTAGCTGGGAACTCTGGTTTTATGCTTTTAGACTGTCCTTTGTCTTTTTTTACCTTTTTTTTCTTCTTCTTTTTCTTATTTACTTTTTCTTTTTCCCTACCGGTTTGCTCATTTGTTGGATTTGTCTGTTTGCGTGCCTTTGTTCCCTGTGTGTTTGTCTGTTTTCTTTTCCAGGGCTACCTCAAGAAACAAGCCAAAATACACATGGTGGAGAGTCCCCAAAACCACTAAAAGTAGGGAAATAAAATAACCAAAAAACAAGAGAGAACAAGAGACAACATTAAAAGAACACTTCCTAAGCAGACAGGCCCTGGACAGTCAATGAGCCTTTAATATAGCAGTACTCACAGGTGTAGAGCACATAACAAGCTTTTAAAACAAACAAGAGACATAAAGCTAGCCAAAATGATGAGACAGATGAACGTTCCTCTAAAGAAATTCCAGGAAGAAATGACAGCTAAAGAGTTGCTTAAAACAGATATAAGCAACATAACTGAACAAGAATTTAGAACAATAGTCATAAAATTAATCGCTGGGCTTGAAAAAAGCATCAGATATCAGAGAAGCTATTGCTACAAAGACTATGGAGCTTAAAATAGTTGTGATGAATTAAAAAATGCTACAAATGAGGTGCATAATAAAATGGACGCGTCCAATGCATGGATTGAATAGGAAGGGAGGAGAATAGGTGAATTAGAAGAAACAATTATAGAAAAAGAGGAAGCCAAGAAAAAGAAAGATAAACTGATCCAGGAACACAAAGGAGAGTTTGAGAGCTGAGTGATACACTCAAATGGTACAATATCCGTATCATAGGAATTCCAGAAGAGGAAGAGAGAGGGAAAGGTGCTGAAGGAGTACTTAAACAAATTATAGCTGAGAACTTCCCCAATCTAGGGAAGGAAACAGACACTGAAATCCAAGAGGCACAGAGAACTCCCCTCAGACATAACTTGAATTAATCTTCTGCACGACATATCATAGTGAAACTGGCAAAATATAAGGACGAAGAGAGAATTCTGAAAGCAGCTAGGGATAAAAGGGCCCTAACATACAAAGGGAGACCTATCAGAGTAGTTACAGACCTATCTACTGAAACTTGGCAGGCCAGAAAGGAATGGCAGGAAATCTTCAATGTGATGAACAGAAAAAATATGCAGCCAAGAATCCTCTATCCTGCAAGCCTGTCATTCAGAATAGAAGGAGAGATAAAAGTCTTCCCAAATAAACAAAAATTGAAAGAATTCGTCACCACTAAACCACTCCTACAAGAAATCCTGAGGGGTACTCTATGAGGGAAATGTTGTAAGGAAGGTAAGATACCAGAGACACCACTGCAAGCATGAATCCTACAGAGAAACAATGACTCTAAACCCATATTTTTCAATAATAACACTAAACATAAATGGACTAAATGCTCTAATCAAAAGACATAGGGTAGCAGAATGGATAAAAAACCCAAAATCCATCCATTTGCTGTCTACAAGAGACTCATTTTCGACCTTAGGACACCTTCAGATTGAAAGTAAGGGGAAGGAGAAATATCTATCATGCTACTGGAAGTCAAAAGAAAGCTGGAGTAGCCATACTTATATCAGACAAACTGGACTTTAAGGTAAAGGCAGTAACAAGGGATGAAGAAGGGCATTATATAATAATTACAGGGTCTATCCATCAGGAACAGATAACAATTATAAATATCTACGCACTCATATGGAAGCACCCAAATACATAAAACAATTAATTACAAACAGAAACAATCTTCTAGATAAGAATGTGCTAATAGCAGGTAACTTTAATACTCCACTAACAGCAATGGATAGATCAACTAGACAGAAAATCACTAAAGAAACAATGGACTTGAATCATACATTGGACCAGATGGATTTGACAGATATATTTAGAACTCTACATCCTGAGGCTTTGGAATTCACTTTCTTCTCAAGTATACATGGCACATTCACCAAGACAGATCACATACTGGGTCATAAAGCAGCCCTCAAAAAATATAAAAGAATCAAGATCATACCATGCACATTTTCAGATCACAATGCTATGAAACTTGAAATGAATCACAGGAATAAGTCTGGAAAACCTCCAAAAACATGGAGGTTAAAGAACGAATGGGTCAATGAGGCAATTAGAAAAGAAATTTAAAAATATATAGAAACAAATGAAAATAAAAATACAACTATCCAAACTCTTTGGGATGCAGTAAAGGCAGTCCTAAGAGGAAAGTACATTGCACTGCAGGCATATTTTAAGAAACTAAAAAAAGCACAAATACAAAATCTAACAGTACATCTAAAGGAACTAGAAGGAGAGCACCCCAAACCCAGCAGAAGAAGAGAAATAATAAAAATCAGGGTAGAAATAAACAATATAGAATCAAAAAAACCCACAAAACCAGTAGAACAGATCAATGAAACCAAGATTCGATTTTTTGAAACAATAAACAAAATTGACAAACCTCTAGCCAGGCCTCTCAAAAAGAAAAAAGAGAGCACCCAAATAGACAAAATCACAAATGAAAATGGATTTATTACAACCAATCCCTCAGAAATACAAGCAATCATCAGGGAATACTATTAAAAGTTATATGCCAATAACCTGGACAACTTAGAAGAAATGGATAAATTCCTAAACACAAAAAAACTACCAAAATTCACACGGGAAGAGATAGAAAATCTGAAGAGACCCATAACTAGTGAAGAAATTGAATCAGTTATCAAAAATATCCAAAAATAAGGGCCCTTGGCCAGATGGCTTCCCTGGGGAATTTTACCAGACATTTAAATCAGAGTTAATACGCATTCTTCTCAAGCTATTCCAAAAAAATAGAAATGGAAGGAAAACTCCCAGACTCATTCTACAAAGCCAGTATCACTTTGATTTCTAAGCCAGACAGAACCCAGCAAAAAGAGACCTACAGGCCAATATCCTTGATGAATACATATGCAAAAATCCTCAACAAGATACTTGCAAATCGAATGCAACAGCACATAAAAAGAATTATCCACCATGATCAAGTGGGATTCATTCCTGGGTTACAGGGTTGGTTCAATATTTGCAAATCAATCAATGTGATGTATCACATTAACAAAAGAAAAGATAAAAACCATATGATTCTGTCGATAGATGCAGAAAAAGCATTTGACAAAATATAGCATCTCTTCTTAATAAACACCCTCGAGAAAGTCGAGATAGAAGGAACTTACTTAAACTTCATAAAAGCCATCTATGAGAAGCCCTCAGCTAACATCATCCTCAATGGGGAAAAACTGGGAGCTTTCCCCCTGAGATTAGAAACACTACAGGGATGTCCACTCACACCACTGTTGTTTAACATAGTGCTGGAAGTCCTAGCATCAGCTATCAGACAGCAAAAGGATATAAAAGGCATTAGAATTGGCAAAGAAGAAGTCAAACTTTCACTTTTCGCAGACGATATGATACTCTACATAGAAAACCTGACAGACTCCACCAGAAGCTTACTAGAACTGATCCATGAATTCAGCAAAGTTGCAGGGTACAAAATCAACGTACAGAAATCGGTTTCATTTTTATATACCAATAATAAAGCAAAAGAAAGAGAAATCAAGAAACTGATCCCATTCACAATTGCACATAAAACCATAAAATACCTAGGAATAAACCTCACCAAAGATATAAGAGATCTGTATGATGAAAACTATAGAGAACTTATGAGGGAAATTGAAGAAGACACAAAGAAATGGAAAAACATTCCATGATCATGGATCAGAAGAATAAATATTGTTAAATTGTCATTACTACCCAAAGCAATCTACACATTCAATGCAATCCCAATCAAAATTGCACGAGCATTCATCTCAAAGCTAGAACTATTTTAAAATTTGTATGAAACCACAAAAGACCCCAAATAGCCAAAGTAATATTGAAGAAGAAAACCAAAACAGGAGGCATCACAATCCTAGACTTTAGCCTCTACTACAAAGCTGTCATCATCAGGACAGTATGGTATTGGCACAAAAACAGACACGTAGACCAATGGAATAGAATAGAGAACACAGAGTTGGACCCACAAATGTACGGTCAATTAATCTTTGATAAAGCGGGAAAGAGTATCCAATGGAAAAAAGAGAGCCTCTTTAACAGATGGTGTTGGGAGAACTGGACAGCAACATGCAGAAGAATGAAACTAGATCATTTTCTCACACCATGCACAAAAATAAACTCAAAATGGATAAAGGACCTGAACGTGAGACAGGAAACTATCAACACCCTAGAGGAGAAAGCAGGAAACAACCTCCTTGACCTCAACTGAAGCAATTTCTTGCTTGATATGTCTCCAAAGGCAAGGGAATCAAGAGCAAAAATGAACTATTGGGACCTCATCACGATAAAAAGCTTCTGCACGGCAAAGGAAACAATCCATAAAACTAATAGGCAACCAACGGAATGGGAAAAGATAGTTGCAAGTGGCATATCAGATAAGGGGCTAGTATCCAAAATCTATAAGGAACTCACCAAACTCCACACCCAAAAAACAAACAACCCAGTGAAGAAATGGGCAGAAGACATGAACAGACACTTCTCCAAAGAGGACATCCAGATGGCCAACAGACACATGAAACGATGCTCAGCGTCACTTACCATCAGAGAAATACAAATCAAAACCACAGTGAGATACCACCTCACGCCAGTCAGAGTGGCTAAAATGAACAAATCAGGAGACTATAGATGCTGGCAAGGATGTGGAGAAATGGGCACCCTCCTACATTATTAGTGGGAATGTCAACTGGTGCAGCCCTTCTAGGAAACAGTGTGGAGATTCCTCAAAAAATTAACACTAGAACTCCCCTATGACCCAGCAATATCACCGCTAGGAATTTATCGAAGGGATACAGAAGTGCTGATGCATAGGAGCACATGTACCCCAATGTTCACAGCAGCACTCTCAACAATAGCCAAATCATGCAAAGAGCCTAAATGTCCATCAACTGACAAATGGATCAAGAAGATGTGGTTTATCTATACAATGGAATACTACATGGCAGTGAGAAAGAATGAAATCTGGCCATTTGTAGCAATGTGGATGGAACATGAGGGTGTTATACTGAGTGAAATAAGTGAGGCAGAGAAAGACAGATACTATATGCTTCCACATATAGGAGGAATAGGAGAAACTTAATGGAGGACCATTGGGGAGGAGAAGTGGAAAAATAGTTGGGGAGAGGGAGGGAGGCAAGCCATGAGAGACTCTTGAATACTGAGAACAAACTGAGGGCTGTTGTGGGTGGCAGAGAGGGGAAGGGGGTGGTGGGCATGGAGAAGGGCACTTGCTGGGATCAGCACTGGGTGTTATATGGAATCCAACTTGACAATAAACTATGAAAGAAAAAAAATTAAAAACACACACAGCACAACTACACACAGTATGAAGCTTCCTTAATTTTTGTGTTTAACATGATATATTTTTTAGAGTGGTAGTCTTAATCTTCTTGAAACCAAATTAATAACCTCCTGGAAGATTAAAAATGCATAACTATTAACACTTAGTAAGATTGCTAAGGCTTTTTTATCTTTATTGACAAATAAATGTATCTGTGGAAGTCAGAGAAATAGCAGATTCCCTGGAGGAAAACATTTTAGCAATTAGATATCTTTTGTGAGAAACTCAGAAAAGGTATGACTGATTGCCTTCTTGGATTAAACTGAGGGTACAAATGAAAAACAAATTAGGTACAGATGTTCAGTATATTGAGATTAATTTTATTCTTGTGGGTACCATTTTCTTAGCTGCTTGGACTAACAGCAATTTGTTTCCAGAGAAGTGAATATGTGTCAAAATAAGTAAGCCAATCAACATGGTTCAATAACTTTTTCCCATATATGTGTTCTGAAACTGGATAAATGTTTCTAATAAACGAAATGTCTAGCATTTGTGTTAATAATGGCTTTCTATATAAGTAACCCAAAGTGTATTCATTCATTCGACCAAGACATGTCAGACACTGTGTTAGATTCTAGGTGATTCAAAAATAAATAAAACAAGGTTCTTGCCTGGAGATCCAGTCCAGTGGGAAAGAGACAAGTGAACAATTATTACAGCACAAGATATTGGGGCTCTAACAGAGAGATGAACAACACTCTATGGGAACAAGAGTTTTTCCTACTAATCAAACTAATGAAAGATAACATAATTAGTCACTATCACACAAGAAAGCAAAAAGATAGTAAATAACATATGAGAATGTTTGATTTTCAGATCAGTAGTAAGAAATAACTATTTACATGATATGCCTGTTGATACTTTATAAATGCTTAGATATAAAAGGTAGATAGGCCAGCTTTAATTATCACTTGATATCTTTATTCATGATCTTTGTAAGCAACTTATGAGCAGGAATCATGTCTTTCATCTTTGTATTCCAAAGCCCCAGCACAGCACCTGTTACATAGTAACAGTCTGAACATATGTTGAATGAATGCATTCATGTACATATACATGAATATTGATGATTATGCAAATAGCACACTTCTGAGTTCACAGATAACAGAATTGAGTGGGATAGACAACACTTGAAAAGAATATTTGATATCTGATAGATCAGAGAGGGTCATTAAACAAAGACAAATGAAATTTAATAGGTATCAGTACGGAGAGTACTTTTTCACTGCAGACATATGTGATTCATTTTTTTATATTCTCTCTAGGTGTAAATCCTGACTATACAGTAGACATGTGGCAACTGCAGAGTGAATGAACAATTCTACCTCCACAATACATCTCTTGGACCAAACTCTTCCTCTCCATTGGCCTGAACTGTAATAGCTTTCTGTGTACCTCCTCTCTCTTCCTCTTCCAAAAGAACTTTAGTTGCCGTATTTGTCTCCCTAAAGTACTGTTATGGTGTAACTTTTATTTTCAAATTTCCTAAGTAGCTCCCTCATATTCAGAATATTTATTTATTTATTTACCTTATTGATTTATTGAGAGAGGGAGAGAGAGGAAGAGCGAGGATGTGAGCAGGGGAGGAGCAGAGAGAGAGAGGGAGAGGAGAGAGAGAGAGAGAGAGAGAGAGAGAGAGAATCCCAAGCGGGCTTCAGGCTGTCAGTGCAGAGCCTAACGTGGGGCTTGATCTCATGAACTATGAGACCATGACCTGAGCCCAAATCAAAAGTTTGGATGTTCAACTAACCGAGCCACCCAGGTGCCCCAGGACCCTTTATTTAAAAACCATAATGAGGGGCGCCTGGGTGGCTTAGTCGGTTAAGCGTCCGACTTTCGCTTAGGTCATGATCTCGCGGTTCGTGGGTTCGAGCCCCGCTGTCGGGCTCTGTGCTGACTGCCAGCTCAGAGTCTGGAGCCTGTTTCAGAGTCTGTGACTCCCTCTCTCTATGACCCTTCCCTGCTCACGCTGTCTCTCTCTCTCTCCTAGAAATAAATAAAAAAAACATTAAAAAAAAGTGTTAAAAACCATAATGAAAAAAATAAAAACAAACAAAAAAAAAAGCACAGGAGGTACATAGTATAAAAGCCTGGCACTGGCACTTAGCAGATACTAAATGGCTGAAAAGTAATGAGCTAGGTTGTCCTGGGAAAATTTGTTATTCTATGTTTTAAAATGAGAATAGATCCCTACACAAAAATCAACTTATGTGTTAAAAACTTACATAGGAAGGAAGACATAGGACAGTTTTAAAACAATCTCTGTTTAGCTCTTTGGCCTCCAGTACTTGTTTACTGCTGGGTTTCTTTGAGCCTCACCTAGCACAAGCACAGTTGAGGAATCTGCAAACAATGTGCAAAGAATTTGTACCCAGATTTTTGGGTTCCTTCTCTGAAATAACCTCCTCTCCAGGATTTTGCTCCTTCACCTTCCAGCCACTGCTAGCCCCAGACTCGACCTGTGGTTTCTCTCCCTTGTAAGACAATTGCTTCCTGCTAGGGTTGTATTCTTTTGCATTCCATTTTGGAAGATGCCTTAAAGGCGACAATGGGATAAATGTGGTGTTCATTTCCCATGCTCCTCTTCTCTGAATGACTGTAATTTCTTAGATCCTGCTTTTGCTGACTGCTCACAATGTCTTCAAACAATGTACATATATTTTATTCAGTTATTATAAAAGTTTTTGGTAGATGGGTTATTCTAAAATAAGTGGTCATGGCAAGAACTGATGCCTCATCATGAGAGTCTCTTATTGATTGCTCATTTTTCTGATTTCTTCTCTCATATCTTTCACCATTCCATCAATGGTTATTTTACATTGTGTTTCTAATGATGCCAATATTAGTTTCTGAGGGAATAAATCTGTTTATCATTTCTGCTGACTCTCATTCATGGTAGATTCCTTCCTCAAATGTTTGGTGATCTTTTACTTTGAGATCTTGTTTGGTCTATGTAGTATGGGGGAATCCTGGAAGTTTAAGGTAAAGATGTTTGCTCTAAAGAGAATCTGTGTTTGTGTCTGCTCAGAGGCAGGGTGTGCTACAGACCTGGGACAGGTCATCTCCAACTATCCTTTGAAAATTACTTCTAGATTCTTCACATTCTTATTCCTGCCTGAACTATCTTAGCTCTGATTTTTAAAATAAGGGTGCTTTTGCATAAAGCACAAAATGAAACACAAAACCCAGTTTTGATCTGGACAGAGCAGAGTTTTAAAGAATTATGACCACCCTTGTTCTGGAAATTCTACTAGTGCTAGTATAGCCTAAAGATACATTGCCGCTTTTGGCAAATATGCAAAAACAAACCACAACACAGAGAAAGGGGGAAAAGGATGAAATCTGATTATCAGATAGTCGAAAGACCAAGAAACTTGTTATTTCTGAAATCAGCTATGTAAATTGTGACATGTAAATATAGTTCTATTTATTCTGTGATGCTGTAGAAAGTCACAATTAAAAAAATAATGGAGTGGGGCGTCTGGGTGGCTCAGTTGGTTAAGCATCCAATTCTTGACACAGTCATGAGATCAAGCCCCACATCTGGCTCCCCACTAGGCATGGAGCCTGCTTAAGATTCTCTCTTCCTATCTCTCTGCCTCCCCGTGCTCTCTTTCTCTGTCACAACAAACAAACTAACAAAGAAATAAATAAAGGAGAGACAAAAAGCAAAAGAAAACAATGTACTTCATCTTGTGAAGAGATATAACTAATCTAATTTCTCAACTGTTTTGGTCACATTATACCTCTCAAAGATGACATGCTGTAGGCTCCTTGACTCAAATCCCCAGTTTTTTTCATGTGACCCATTTGATGTGAAGCTACCTACATTTTTGAACTTGGGTTTTAAATCTAAATGAACCACAATGAAAAATCTAAAGTGTATCAAATTCTTAATACTGGCGCGATCTCCAATCTGAAATGTTTACTTTTTTATGATAACAAGTTAAATGGAGTTACCCTTCCTGAGTGAATAGTTTTTACAGCTGACAAGCCTAGGTGAAAGGTTTTAAATACCTGAACAGTAGTTAAAACAGAAATTGAAAATGAGGGAGATTTTTTAAAAATTACTATAATGAAAAGCAAATTCAAGAGCAATAACTTTGGGAATAACCTGACAGACCTAACTGATCCCAGCATATAACTAGCATATTCAGTAGTATATCTTAATGTCAGTCTCTTTTTATGTATTCAACTAATGAAAAAGGTATTTTTCTAACCCCTCAATTAATCAGCTATATCTGGTTCACATTTTTTAATGGGAAATAACTCTAATAGTTTCTGCTGGATCTAACTAATTTTTATTGCTTTTTATTCCAAAAATATATGTCTAAAATAGCAAAAAAGAAAAATATCAGGCACTAGAAATATATTTTATACACCATAATTTTATGGAGGGAAAAATAATTTTCAGATAAATAAGTCTCTAAATTTATAAGCTTCCCATTTTAATTTTTTGATATGTTTAATCTTTAAAATCTCAGCTCTTGACAATGCCTTTAAAAAACCTAAAGTCATTTATGCTGGCAATATAGTTTCAAATTTTTAAAAAATTGAAATACATTTAGAAAATTAATTTCTTTTATGCTTCTTATTACCCATGCATTAAGAGAGACTGCAATTTTTTGTTGTAAAAGATAATTAATAGTTGTGAGGGGGAATATTTTAAACAGTAAAAAGTACCAAAATTTATACAAATTACCAATATTAAAACTTAACCACTATTAATATCTTAGTGCTTTTATTTTTTAAAAAAATTTTTAATGTTTATTTATTTTTGAGAGAGACAGAACAGGAGCAGGAGAGGATCAGAGAGAGAGGGAGACACGGAATCCAAAGCAGGCTCCAGACTCTGAGCTATTAGCACAAAGCCCTATGTGGGGCTAGAACTCATGAACTGTGAGATCATGACCTGAGCTGAAGTTAGACGCTTAACCAACGAAGCCACCAAGGCACCCCCTTAGTGTTTTTCTTTTTGGCCTTTGCTTTTTGCTTTTTCCCTATGCATAAATTGATTTGTAATGTGGTTTATCATCTTATACATACAATTTTTATTCCTTTTCTCTGACTTAATCTTAGATCATATAATGAATTCCATTGCTCAAGGAATGTGGATAAGTGAATGCGGCCACTCATGATTATCTGTGTTTTATTCTCTGCAGTATAGACTGCTTTTAGAGAGAACAAATGGAACTAAGAGTCACATACTTGTGATTTCTTTACCATCTGTCTATTCCATAGTCCCATTAATCAACGTAGGAATATCTCACAAAAGGTTTACACTTCAAAGGACTTTAACTTCTCACCTTTTGAGCTGCGAGATGGAGGGCTGTTCTCCGGCTGTGGTCAGTTTTATTAACATCTGCTCCTGCCTTCAGGAGAGCATCTGCACAATCCAGTCTGTCAGCCAACACACAGTACATAAGTGGTGTCCTCCCAAATTGATCTTCTTTGTCTTTAAGGGCAGAGTTTCCTATGAGTATAAGAAAACAGTGATATCTGATAATTGTTGTTGTTATTCCTAGCATAACTAGGAACTACATTTAGTAACTTCATTACAAAGCTTTGTGTTAAAAGCATGAAATACATGCCATTTTTACTTACCCTATGAGATAGATATTACTATCCCCATATTATAGGAAACTCAGGCTCTGAGAAGCTAAGCAACTAGTTTATATTACACTGAAAGTAGGCAGAGCTAAAATTCAAGTTGCTAATTGATTCTAAAGACCATATTCTTGGGGCAGCTAAATGACTCAGTCATTTAAGCATCCAACCTTGGCTTAGGTCATGATCTCACAGTTCATGGGTTTGAGCGCTATGTCAGGCTCTGCACTGACAGAGCCTGGAGCCTGCTTTGGATTCTGTCTCCCTTTCCCTCTTCCCCTCCCCTGCTTGTGCACACACATTCTCTCTCTCTCTCTCTCTTTCTCTCTCTCGAAAATAAAAAACTAAACATTAAGAAAAATAAAGACCATATTTTTAACTACTGTTATGCTGAATTACCATTGTGAGATATGAAGCTACTTATTTTCCCCTCTCACGCCTTTCTTTTGTGTAGACCATACACTACTCATTACGGTATGTTTTTATAAGGGATACAAAACTGAATCATGATTGGCTTCCCATTACAATATGGAGCAAACGCGTACCACCCTAGATCCTCCCTCTAATTACAACGAAAAACGCTAGGTAAAATACATGAAAGGTCGAGAAAAGAAGGCAAACTGTCTAGGGACTATGGGACTCAGGGAAGAACCTGATGATGAGTTCCCTCCCTCCCTTCCTCCGTTCGTTCTTTCTCTTTCTTTCCTTTCTTTCTTTCTTTCTTTCTTTCTTTCTTTCTTTCTTTCTTTCTTTCTTTCTTTCTTTCTTTCTTTCTTTTCCTTCCTTCCTTCCTTCCTTCCTTCCTTCCTTCCTCTCTCTCTCTCTCTCTCTCTCTCTCTCTTTTTCTTTCTTTCTGCCTTCTAAAGACAGCCTGGGTGCTAAAGTAACCCACAACCAGAAACACCAATGGGCAGAAACAAAATTCCTTAGGAATCCTGTTCTCTCCAGACAAAAGATTGGTAATAGGGTAGCCCTGGGAGATTCAACCCCGTTGATTATACTTGTTCTACTTAAAGCACATACAATGAAAGAAACTGTACCTCTTTTCCTCCCTATTAGGCATGGCAGAAACTGGGGAGGAGCCCTATAAACCATCGTACCCTGCATTAAGAAAAGCATAGCAATGACATAGTATCATCTCCCTTTCCAGTGAGAGAGGTGGGGAGGATTACGGAGAGGAGGAGTCTAGAGAAACCAATTCTTTAAATAGGTGCATGAAGTTATAAACAACTCTGGACAGTCCAGGTGTCAAACTAACCAGAATCAAAGCAGCCAAAGTTTTGAGAATTGGTCTCTGGGTGGAATACTGTCGAGGTTCTAAATTAGCTTGGGTAGGGGCACCTGGGTGGCTCAGTTGGTTAAGCGTCCGACTTTGGCTCAGGTGATGATCTCGCAGTCTGTGAGTTTGAGCCCCACATCAGGCTCTGAGCTAACAGCTCAGAGCCTGGAGCCTGCTTCAGATTCTGTCTCCCCTCTCTCTGCCCCTCCCATGCTCATGCTCTCTCTCTATCCATCTCTCAATAATAAATAAACGTTAAAAAAATAAAAAATAAATAAATTAGCTTGGGTAGCACAGAAATAGGGCAGATTCGAAGATCCCTGCAAGAGCTATGGAAACTAACTTGACATTTGAGCAAGAGTCCACACTTTTGGAACAGAAAGTTCATTCTAAACCAAAACAGACTGTCACTCTATTAAAATAGAAGATTATTTATTAAATAGGATACAAAGACTCATAACAAAATACACAAAATGTCCAGGATATAATCCAAAATTATTAGACAAACCAAGAGCCAGAAAACCATTAAACAAAATGAGACAATCAACAGGCACCAATACTGTGATGATATTGATATTAGAATTATTGGACAAGGATTTTAAAGTAATTATTATTTTTTTAAATGTTTTATTTATTTCTAGGAGAGAGAGAGAGAGACAGCATGAGCAGGGGAGGGTCAGAGAGAGGGAGTCACAGACTGAAACAGGCTCCAGGCTCTGAGCTGGCAGTCAGCACAGAGCCCGATGCGGGGCCCGAACCCACGAACCACGAGATCATGACCTAAGCGAAAGTCGGACACTTAACCGACTAAGCCACCCAGGCGCCCCAAAAAGTAATTATGATAAAAATGCTCCAACAAGCAATTATGAACACTCTTGAAACAAATGAAAAAATACATAGTCATGGCAAAGAAAGAATATAAAGGTGAACCAAATGAAAATTGCAGAATAATAAACAATTTAATAAATAAGTAAATAACCAAATAAAATAACTAAAATAAAAACCTCACTGAATGGAGATGACAGAGGAAAGAATCACTGAACTTGATGACAGACCAATAAATATTATGAAATCTGAACAACTGATAGAAAAGATAGAAACAAAAAGATTCAGTGAGTCTCAGGGCTCTATGGGCCAATAACAAAGTAGCTACCATTTGTATCATCAGGGTTCCAGAAAGAGAGGAAAAAGAATGAAGGGCTAAAAACATACTTGAAAGAGTAATGGCTGGAAATAGCCCAATTTCGATG
This sequence comes from Hyaena hyaena, assembly GCF_003009895.1. Taxonomy (NCBI): domain Eukaryota; kingdom Metazoa; phylum Chordata; class Mammalia; order Carnivora; family Hyaenidae; genus Hyaena; species Hyaena hyaena. Next base: position 584,146 of record NW_024081210.1, read on the forward strand.
AAAGACACAGACCTACAGATTTAAAAAGCTGAGCAAAACTCAAACAGAATAAACCCCAAGAAATCCATGCTGAGTCAATCATAATCAAATTCTCGAAAACTAAAGAAGAAGAAAATAATCATGACAGCAGCCAGATAGAAAGAACATAGCATAAGGGAAAAACTATTCAAGTGACAATGTATTTCTCATGAGAAACTATTGACACAACATTTTTCAAGTGCTGGGGATAAGGGTGGGGATGAACTGTCAACCAAGAATCCTACAGCCAGTGCTCGCCTTGGACTGAGGAATAAGGGAGGTGTTTGAGGGGTCATAGCTAAAGGGTATAGGGTTTCTTTGGGAGGTAATAAAGTTGTTCTAAAATTAATCATGGTGATGTTTGTACAACTCTGTGAATATACAAACCCACTGAATTGTACTTTAAATTGGTGAATTGTATAGTATGGATATATGACAAATCTCAATAAAGCTGTTACAAATAGCCCCACTACATATACATTAAAATTGAATACTAAAAACATTTAAGAAATTTAGAGGATGACAGGAAAGGGGAAAAACAAGAATGAAAAACTATTTACAAACAGTAATTAACACATAATAAACTAGAAATCTTAAATCTTAACACCAATAATTACATTAAAGGTGAATGATAAAAAATACACCAATAAAAAAAGATGAATATAAAATGAAGGCCCAATTATATGCTATTTATAAAAACTCATTTGAAATATAATAAGTAGATTGAAAGTAAAAAAACAAGCACAGATATGCTATGTAAGCACTAATTAAAAGAAAGCTGATTAATATCAGATATTAAATCTGATAAAATAGACTTCAAAGCAAAGACAATTATCAGGGACAAACAGAAACATCATATAATGATAAAGGGATTGATTCACCAAGAATACATAACAATCCTAAATGTGTATATACCAAATCACAGAGCTTCAAAATAGAGCCACCTAAAACTGATAGATTTGAAACATTCAGAAAAAGTTACAATTATAATGGGTAACTTCAAACCCTTCTCTGTCTCCATAATTGCTTAAACTACTAAAATGAAAAGCAGTGATGAGAGAAAACCTGAATACCACACTAAAGCAGCAAGATATAACTGATATTTATTGATCATGGTACTTAACAGCCACATATATAACATTTTAAAACACCAAAAAAGGAAAAAAAAAAAACCCCAAAAAGGCACAAAAAACAAAAAAAACCCAACCCATTGATGGGACCATTCACCAAAATAGACCATATATTGGGTCATAAAACAAACATTAACAAATTTAAAGAAGTGAAGTCATACAGGGGCGCCTGGGTTGCTCAGTCAGTTGGGCATCTGACTCTTGATTTCAGTTCAGGTTACGATCTCACGGTTCATGAGTTCAAGCCTGGTGTTGGGATTCTCTCTCTCCCTTTCTCTCTCTGCCACTCCCTCGGTTGTGTCCCCTCCCCCCCCAAAATAAATAAATAAACTTAAAAAAAAGAAGTGAAGTCATACAAAGTATATTCTTTGACAATAATGTATTTACAAATCAGTAACAGAAATATAATGGAAATCACTGAATATTTGGGAATTAAAAATCACATAGATAATCCATGAGTTAAAGAGAGTATCTCAAGGGAGATTAAAAAACATAATTAAATGAATGAAAATAAAAGTAGTGTTGTAAGGTTCATATTCTACACATGAGGGGACTTAGAAGGAAATATATATCATTGAATACTTGTATTACAATAGAACAATAGCTTCAAATCAATGATCTATACTTCTACTTTAGGGCACTAAAAAAAGAATACCAAATTTAATCCAAAACAAGCAGAGGAAGTATATAATATAGATAAGAGCAGAGATCAGTGAAATTAAAATTAGAAAAACACTAGAAAAAAATCAATGAAGCTAAAAGTTGGCTCTAGGAAAATACTGAAATTGATAAATCTCTGATCAGAATGATCATTAAAAACAGAGCAGACAGAAATTTCCAATATCAGAAATGAAAGCAGGTACAACACTATAGAGCCTGAAGTCATTAAATAGAAAATAAGGGAATATTACAAACAATTTTATGCCCATAAATTCAAATTTAAGTTAAATGGCCAAAAAAGGACACAAAGATCAATAGGACAGAACTGAGAGTACTGAATGGACTTACACATGTATATGACCAGTTGATTTTTGACAAAGGTGCAAAGGCAAACCAATGGATAATCTTAAACAAATGACGCTGGAAAAACCTAGACATGTGTACACAAAACCAAAAAACGAACAAACCAAAAACTCTCTCCATATTTTTCACCATAAACAAAAATTATCTTGGGGCGCCTGGGTGGCTTAGTCGGTTAAGTGTCCAACTTTTGCTTAGGTCATGATCTCGTGGTTCGTGGGTTCGAGCCCCGCGTTGGGCTCTGTGCTGACTGCCAGCTCAGAGCCTGTAGCCTGTTTCAGTCTGTGACTCCCTCTCTCTCTGACCCTCCCCTGTTCACGCTGTCTCTCTCTCTCTCCTAGAAATAAATAAAAAACATTAAAAAAAATTATCTCAAAATGAATCATAATCTTAAATCTAACACTTCTATAACTATCTAAAACTTTTAGAAGCAAACAAAAGTGACAATCTCTGTGACCTTGAGTTAGACAAAGATTTCTTAGACACAATACTAAAGAACAATCCATTTTAAAAAAATCAATAAATTGGACTTCACCCAAATTAAAAATGCTGTTTGAAAGACACTGTTAAGAAAATAAAAAGGCAAACCATAATTTGGGAGAAAATATTTGCAAAACACGTATCTGATAAAGTCTTCTACCTAGAATAAATCAACAAAACTAAAAGGTAACCTATGGAATGGGAGAAAATATTTGCAAATGACGTAGCTGATAAAGGATTAGTATCCAAAAAATATAAAAAAACTTATAAAACTCAACACTCCAAAGGGCACCTGGTTGGCTTAGTAAGTTGTGTCTGACTTCAGCTCAAGTCATGATCTCACCACTTGTGAGTTTGAGCCCTGTTTCCAGCTCTGTGCTGACGGCTCAGAGCCTGGAGCCTGCTTTAGATCTATGTCTCCCTCTCTCTCTCTGCCCCTCCCCTGCTCAAACTCTGTCTATCTCTTTCTCTCAAAAATAAATGAAAGTGAAATTAATAATTTCAAAGACTCAACACTCCAAAACAGAGTTCTTACAAGTGAATAATAAAAAAATACAGCCAAATAATAAAAAGACAGATAATGAAATTAAAAGATGGGTAAAAGTTTTAAAGAAAAATTTCACCGAATAAGCATGTGAAAAGATGCCTAACATCATTACTACACAGGGAAATAGGAATTCAAACCATGGCATTACACATCTATTAGAATGGTTAAAACCCAAACCGAAACAAAACCTGACAATACCAAATGCTGGTAAGGATATAGAACAATGAGAACTCTCAACCATCACCAGTAGGAATTCAAAATGATACAGTCACTACATAAAACTCTCAGTTTCTCATTAAGTTAAATATACACTTACTACATGGCCCAACAATCTCTTTCCTGGGTGTTTACTCAGGAGAAACAAAAGCATGAAACCTGATGTTCGCATAAAAACTTGTATTTGGATGTTTACAGAAGTCTCATTCACAATTGCTTAAAACAAAATATCCCAATTGCCCTTCTAGTGGAGAATGAGAAAAGAACTGTGGTCATCTATACACTAGGATACTGCTCAGTAATAAAAAGGCATGGGGGCGCCTGGGTGGCTTAGTCGGTTAAGCGTCCGACTTTCGCTTAGGTCATGATATCGCGGTTCGTGGGTTCGGGCCCCGTGTCGGGCTCTGTGCTGACTGCCAGCTCAGAGCCTGGAGCCTGTTTCAGTCTGTGACTCCCTCTCTCTCTGACCCTCCCCTGCTCACGCTGTCTCTCTCTCTCTCTCTCCTAGAAATAAATAAAACATTAAAAAAATATTTTAAAAAATAAATAAAAAGGCATGAATTACTGATCTACTTGACAAGGAAAAAAATCTCAAATGTATCATGCTAAGTGAAAGAACTCTGTTTCAAATGATACATATGGTATTCATTTACGCTGCATTCTGGGAAAAGTAAAACTGTAGGGAAAGAAAAGAGTCCAGTGGTTACCAGGGGCTGGGATGTGAAGATGGACTGATTATAAAGGGTTGCAGGGAAATTTTGGGGTGTGATGGAACTTGCCTATATCTTGATGGTGGTGATTATATGACTACATATTTGTTAAAATTAAGTAACTCTATAGTCACAAAGATTGAGGTTACTGTATTTTGTGTATGATACTTCAATAAAGTTTACTTTAAATATTTTTTTAATGTTTTTTAATTTATTTCTGAGAGAGAGAGACAGCGTGTGCAGGGGAGGGTCAGAGAGAGAGGGAGACACAGAATCCGAAGCAGGCTCCAGGCTCTGAGCTAGCTGTCAGCACAGAGCCCAACATGGGGCTTGAACCCATGAACCGTGAGATCATGACCTGAGCTGAAGTCAGACACTTAACTGACTGAGCCATCCAGGCGCCCCAATGAAGTTTACATTAAAACAACAACAGATACTTCCTGCCATGTACTTTAAGTGAAAAAAAAATTGCTACTTTCATCACAGACAATGATCACGTATTTATAAGTTGAATGTAGCCACATATAAGCTGAAAATGCGGGAAGCCAGTTACTTTTAAGGTGTTTTGGCATAAACTCTACTAAAGCTGATCAAATGAGATATTTTTGAAGGGAACTATAAATGCTAGGGGAAGAAAGAGAAGGTGTTGTATGGCTTTGAGTTGTTTTGTGCCTGAGGTTAAGCTACTGCGTTAGCTCTAAATATTTCAATATAGGGGCACCTGGATGGCTCAGTCGGTTAAGTGCCCGACTTTGGCTCAGGTTATGATCTCGCAGTTTGAGAGTTTGAGCACTGCATCGGGCTCTGTGCTGACAGCTCAGAGCCTGGAGCCTGCTTAGGATTCTGTGTCTCCCTCTCTCTCTGACCCTCCCCTGCTCAGAGTCTGTCTGTCTGTCTGTCTCTCTAAAATGAATAAAAAATAAAAATATATTTCAATGTCTATTGAAATCTTGGATGTATTAGGACCCGGAAGTACTTTATAGTTTCTTAGATAACTCATTTTGCTGGTCTATGTTTCCATGTATCCTGGTAATAAAGCAAGAAAGGTCATTGCTCTTGAGATCTGGAAGAGACTTAGAATTTGTGTAGAACTCCTGAAGGAGGTAGGTGTTCTTTTCCAGAATCTCGGTTTGGGAGATGGAGGCAAGTTCTGCATCTGACTCAACGTATCTGATAATAGAAGCCCCTGTGTTGAGTGGTTACAAGCCTGCTGAGTGTAACACAGTGCTAGGTGTTATTCCCTCCATAACGTCTAATGTCTAATCCAGAAGATTCCAGAGATTCTATCACTGCACTTAAAGATAAGGAGCCATTTAAACCCAAACTCATGAACAAAGTTAAAACATGTTATAGGTAGAGCAAGTTCCTTTTATCATTTGAGCCCTTCTGGAGTTAAAATGATACTTCTAGAGAATACACAAACAAGGCCAGTCTCTAGTTGTCTTTCATGATGAAATTGTGCTCTCTACCAGTGTATTGTTTGCTAGTGTCAAGCAAAGACAGTAGTGCTTAGGATTAGCAAGATGATGGGACTTCATATTTAATTTCTCATTGGACATGTTACTGAGGGAGAAGATTTAGGAGTTGTGGCCATAAGAACAAATGTTCAGAAATGGAGGCAATCATCACATACTGGGATAATCCTAACTGATTAGGCTTCTTAGGGCTAAGGTGAAGTCAACACCGTGAGGTGAACAGGTACTGTGCCTCCTAGGATGCAGAACTTTAGGCCAATTGCTATGCTCTTCCCAAGTCTTCTGTGAGGTACAGGGAAACTTCAAGCCTTCTTTTCAATCCCTGAAATACTTGCTTTTGTGCGACTAGTATTACATTTGCCAACAGAGAAGATTTAATTGGGTTATATAACCACCATCCAGAACGTTGTGCCTGCCTGTATGGCTGAAGTTGTGTATTTGAGGAGCCTGAAAGCATGTATCCCCTATTCATGATTAGAAAAGCAGCACTCAGCTTCATTCGGGTCCTGTTTTGAATTACTTTAGGGGAGAGTGGCTCTATGGCTAGTTTCTGAGTAACTGAAGTCCTATCAGGTTCTGAGCTTCCTGGCTAAAAGGGAATACCTGAGAGAGGCCCTTCCATTCCCCCTTCCTTAGTTCCCTCAATTATAACATTCAGCCAATAGCTCTCCAGGCTGCACAACAGCTTATTTTGATGTTTGAGTGAAGTAATTTCCCGTTTGGAAGCGTTTGGTAACAGCAACGCATTGCACACATGTAGGGTTTGGGATGTAAGCTAATACACTGTACAGCCGTGTACTTAACTTTGAATTCCTGCCAGGAGCCGCTAATAGAGAAAGCAGCTGGCTAGTGAGCTGTGTTGTCTTAATTACTCTGGCAACTGTGGGGAGAGCCTCTAATCCATGACCAAATGGTGCTTGCTTACTGGGGGCTGGCATTCTGCACGTGCTCAGCCTGAACACAGCTCAGAAAGCTGGGCCGGAACCATGACTAGAAGGCCACCCCCCTGCAGCATGCTGTTATTTTAGGACGAGCTGAAGCAGAAGAGTCTGTATGGTTAGTGGACTAGCATGCGCAGCACCCGGAACCCCAATGTAGCAGTTAGAAGACACGACTGTCACTTACAGTGATAGCTGCGCCAGTCTGCTCAAGAACTACTGTACCACACTGTCCAACACAAGCAGACCCAGCATTCTCTACGAACCTTTTATCTGCTTGTTCTAAAATGTTACCTGCGTGTGGCATCAAAGATGAATTTCATCTGCTTTCGCCTGCTTCGTACATTATACCTCTTGTATTGTCACAATCTTGGGAAGGCATTTGTGGTCATTTAAAAACTAGGGTGCCTGGGTGCCTCAGTTGGTTAGCGACCAATTTCAGCTCAGGTCATGATCTCACGGTTTGTGGGTTCGACCCCTGTATTGAGTTCTTTGCTGACTGCTCAGAGCCTAAGCCTGCTTCTAATTCAGGGTCTCCCTCTTTCTCTGCTCCCCGCCCCCCCCACTCACTCTCTGCCTCTCTCTCTTTCTCTCTCTCTCAAAAATAAATAAACATTAAAAAAACAAAAAAATAAAAACTATTTGCTTAGGGTTGTCTGGGTGGTTCAGTTGGTTAAGTGTCTGACTCTTGATTTTGGCTCAGGACATGATCTCATGGTTTGTGGGTTCAGGAAATGTGAAGCCTGCTTGGGGTTCTCTCTTTTCTTCTCTCTCTGCCTCTTTCCAGCTCATGCTCTCTCTCTCTCTGAAAATGAATAAATAAAAGTAAAAAAATAAAAAAACCAAAAACTATTTGCTTATTGTTATAAAGGCAACATGGGAACAATGGAGACAACATAGGATTCAAAATCAAATAAACTGGTTTGAGTCTCAGCTGTGCAGTTATTAACTTTACAACTAAATTTCTTAACTTTTGAGTCTCAGTGTCCTAACATATAAAATGAGAATTATAATAAGGGACATATTACATTTTGAGGTTACTTGAGATTTTATGAAATACTATCACATATTATCTCATTATAGTTGTTGTGGTATCTTAAAATAGCATTTAAACTCATTGCTATTTTGAAATTATTATAGTTGTTAGATTTTCTATTAGACCTTGCTATTTAATGTGTCAATAAAATACGATTTTAGGTATACTGCAATATCATAATTTTAAAACTTTGATAACTGTACTTCAACATAGCTGCTTTTCTTTGGATTCCTATATATCATGTTTAAGTTCTTAAAAACATATTCTTGAGAAGGGGCCAATAAGCTTCACCAGGTTGCCAAAAAGGCTAGGAAAAATCCGATTTAGATAACCATTCAGTTCGTCGGTCAAGGTTTAGGCCTAATCAGCTCTTCCTGTCTTGTGTCTATGTGAATTCTCCATATTCATGTATGCGAATGTGCGTGTGTACACACGGGTCTCTCCATTCACAGAGAATCCATAGTTTAGGGGTTAAAAGCATGAGCTGTGGAATCAGACTTCCAGGCTCTACTCTAAGTTCTGCTACTTATAGACGGTTACTAAATCTCTCTACACCTCAAGTTTCCTCACCTATAAAATGAGGGTAATAAGAGTATCCAAAACTCTTTGTAGTGTTTTGCTGTTAAATGAGTTAATGAGTTGCAAAACTTTTAGACGGTGCCTGGCACATATAACATGACTTTACGAAATGCTGGCTGATTTTATTACTATTATGAGTATGAGTGCATATACATGTAAGCCAATAAATACACACACACATACATATAGATGCATATATATATATATATATATATATATATATATATATATGCTAACATTCATAAAACATCTAGTGACCCTAACATTTAAGGTCAGGGTTGAGGTAAAGGAAGACGTTAACCTGAAATAATGTCACTGCTCTGCTACTTACGAGATTCCTTGCCATACCAAACTACTGTGTTGGGAGAGGTCATAGTCAAAGAGAGAACACTTGTTTAGAATATGAATGGGGCATCCAAAGTTATGGTATAATCAGAATGGTTTTGCCTTGTCACTTTAGCACTCAAACAACCCCAAACACCCTTAGCAGTGATGTTTATATCAACCATCACACACTATGCACATCTACAGATTATTCTGCTTAGTCTTCACAAAGAAAACAGAATTATTCTTCATTGCACTTAGTGGGGTTTCATTTTGAGACCCTTCTGAAACTATGTAAGCCTGGATCATTTTACTGTTAAGTCCAACCCGATAAAACACTAAGAGCAACATGGTCTTTTTATTGTCTACTGTGTCAGGTGTGATGTTGGATTTTTTTGAGACATACTTGGCATATATCATCATGTTAGTTTCAAGTCAACAACATAATAATTTAATATTTTTACCTACTGTGAAATGATCACCACAGTGAGTACAGTTAATATCTGTCACCACACAGTTAACAGTTTTTTCTTGTGATGAGAACTTTTAAGATCTACTCTTAAAAACTTTTTTTTTCCTTGCAGAAATTTTCAAGTAAACGATACAGTATTATTAACTATAGTCACCCTTGATGTCTTACAGTCATTATCCCACTAAACTCTCATATAAAGCATTGTGGTCTATAGTTTTCAGATGAGGACATTGAGGCTCAAAAAGATTAAGTGGCTTACCCAAAGTAACACAGCTAAGAAATGACAAAGCCAGAACTCAACACTCAGATTTATGTGACTCTAAAATCCACATCTTTTCTACTATACTACATTGTATGGTATTAAAATGAACCTACTTAATTTTATTATCAACTATATCGCTGGTATTTATCCAGATTATCTCAATTTAATGTTAGGAGAAAAAGCTACATATCTACAAATGACAACCACAATACATAAGGATTTTGCTATGTATGTTTATGCTTTTAGGGCCCAGGATTGAGCCCTAAATCATCTGAATCGAGAACATAATGTTGTGTTAAAACATTAATCCATTGTATTAGGTTAAACACTAAAAATCGCTCCGAAAATGATGTCTCATTCAGGGAAAGCCTCTTCAGTCCTTCTCCAGAACAATGGATGGCATAGAAAGTGTTCGATTTAATTAGTCGTGTATGTAGAAAGAGATGCTCATCTGTTTCCATGGAGTCGAACACATCACTGACATACTTCTCCATGGAAACAGAGAAGGGAAAACAGAAAATGCTAAAGTGAATGAGTTCAGTGAGCAGTTGGTGAGGAAAAATTCAAGAAAAAAACCCCAATTCATCTGTAGTACTATGTTACGAGTTTAGGAAAGAGAAAAAGCATATATTCAGATATTGTCAAAATGCACTACGTGAAAGAATATATAAGATACACTGAAGTATAAGATGAAACAGTTATTACTTTGGTAGGGATATACAAATATTGGGAAATGTCAGGAACACAGGTAGGACTGTCTTTGCACAGAAGACATGATGGCAGAATTCTGAAAAGAAGAGCAGCGTTAACAGCTCAAAGTTGGTAATGAAACACGATGATAGAACACACAGGGAACTCATTTATAAAGTAAATTTATTGGCTCTATGCTGGCTTCACGTAATATTCTTCTGCTCTGTTTTTAAGGGTTTTTTCCTTTGGGATTTAAAATTATAAGAATATTTCAAATTTTGTTATGCAACACATTAGTTAATTTGTATGACTGAGCCTGTATAACCATTTTTAATTTATAATACACTACATGTTTTATTTCCTTTGCAGGTTATTTTTCATTAAAATAATACAGAGTTCCTTTTATGATATTTTTTTTCTTGAGGTATTCTGACTTACAAAAAAAAATTTCAATGGAATTTAGTCCTAACTTGCCTCTCCAATCAATTTAATTTAACTCAATTTGATTCAACTCAATTCACAATTAATCCCGGTCCTCAAAATGATTATAGCCTTCTTGGGAGGAAAGGTACTTTAAAAAAATGGTTATAACATTTACTCACTCCTTCAACAAATATATCTCACGTTTCTGCTATGTGCTGAGAACTTTGCTGGGTTTTACGAATAAAGTGATGAATTAAACAGACAGTCTACACTCATGGAGGCTACTAGCTTATGGGAAAAAGATGTTAAGACAGTCATATGTATAAATATCTAAGTCCAATGAAGAAAACCTGCAGAGTTCTAAGAGAGAACACGAGAAACAAATTCACCGAGACTGGATGATGAGGGCAGGCCTCTTTGAAGAAATGACCTAAAAGCTGAGGCCTGAAGGATGAGCAGAGGTTGGTCAGACAGAGAATGGGGAGAACAGTATTTCTGACAAAAGCCCTGAGACAGAAAAGGGCTTGGTCGGTTTGAGAAAATAAAAGAAAGCAAGTTTTTCTAGGAACAGAGTGGATAAAGGTGAAGCTGGAGAGGGAAAGAGGAACGGGTGCACTTTTAAGTTTTATTCCATGTATAATGGAAGGCAAGGAATTCTTAGCAGGAAAATGACAAAACTGTGTATGTAGCTTTCAGTACAAGTAAACATGGAGCATTTAGCAAAAAAAGTTCAAAAAGGCAAAACTAGACTATAGTGTTTAAGAGCTATACCTAGGTGGTATAATTACAATGTAATTATTATTATAAAAGTCAAGATAACAAATTACTCCAAGGGGTAGGGTAGAATGCATTAGGGGGGGGCGCCTGGGTGGCTTAGTCGGTTGAGCGTCCGACTTTCGCTTAGGTCATGATCTCGCGGTTTGTGGGTTCGAGCCCCGCGTCGGGCTCTGTGCTGACTGCCAGCTCAGAGCCTGGAGCCTGTTTCAGAGTCTGTGACTCCCTCTCTCTCTGCCCCTCCCCTGCTCACGCTGTCTCTCTCTCTCTCTCNTCTTACTCCTAGAAATAAATAAAAAATATTAAAAAAAAAAAAAAAAAAAAAAGAATGCATTAGGGGATTCTAGGGGAACAATGTTCTGTCTCTTGACCTAATGGCGATTACATAGATGTTTGCTTTATATTTATTTGTTAAACATACATATAAGTTGCATACTCTCTATATATACTTCTAAATAAGCATGTTTTGTTTTCTTTTAATAAAAGAGTGGATTGAGATAAAGAAGTGGGATGTGGATAGCTCAAGAAGCTTGGTTTTGGTGACAGAGAGTGACAACTGACACCACCCCCCCCCCCACCAATATCCATTCTCTGATTTTCCTTTCTAAGAATCGAGCACCCTGAGCTTTGGCTGGGCATGATGTCATCAAAGGAGAGATAATACTTTAGCCTCCTTTTTCCTAGGTGCGGCTCTGCATCTAAGTCCAGTCTGCCTCCTAAATGACAAATGGCTTTTGTGAACTCTCCCCATCCATGCTGCCTGGGCTATGGCTACAACAGAAGCCACATGTTGCTTCATGTTGATCCAAGATGGAAGCCACATGTTGACAATGAGAGAGCCACGTCCTAGCAGCCTCCCTTGATGGTTTCATGAAGCAGAAGTGTTTATCCACCACAGACTGTCCACTTATCTTTGTTCTATGATGAGAATAAAATATACTTCTATCTTTCTTAAGTCACTGCCAGAGCAGTTCAGGCTGTGACCGATACAGTTATGAGGAAAAGTCAAGAGATATGGAGAGATATGACAGCTCCTGGGGTGTGTGTGTGTGTGTGTGTGTGTGTGTGTATGTGTGTATGTGTATGTGTGAAGGAATAGGAAAAGGATTTTTTTAAGGTTTTTTTAAATGTTTATTATTTGTTTTTGAGAGAGAGAGAGAGAGAGAGACAAAGTGGAGGAGGGGCAGAGAGAAAGGGAGACAGAATCTGAAGTAGCCTCCAGGTTCTGAGCTGTCAGCACGGAGCCTGGTGTGGGGCTTAAACTCACCCACCGTGAGATCATGACCTGAGCTGAAGTCGGACACTTAACCGACTGAGCCACCCAGACTCCCTGGGAAGGGATTTTTAAGTAATGGAGAAACTAGGTCATGTTTACATGTTTTTTTAAAAATTTTTTTAATGTTTCATTTATTTCTGAGAGAGATAGCGTGAGCAGGGGAGGGTCAGAGAGAGAGGGAGACACAGAATCTGAAACAGGCTCCAGGCTCTGAGCTGTCAGCACAGAGCCCGACGCGGGGCTCGAACCCATGAATCATGAGATCATGACCTGAGCCGAAGTTGGACGCTTAACCAACTGAGCCACCCAGGCACCCCAGGGCATGTTTACATGTTGATGGGAAGAACATAGAAGAAGAGACTGAAGGGGTAGTAATCAGAAGTTTAAAAACAAAATGGAGGAAGGTCCCTGAAAATATAGGAAGGAATGGGATACAGAACATAGGTGGATGAACTGATCTTTGACAGAAAGGGATATTTGCTCTTGTTTTAGCAGGAGAAGATGGGTGCAGATGTAGGCTGATTTCTAGATATCCTGCTGGAAGGTGAGGGAGTTCCTACTTAAAGACTTCATTTTCTGTAGGGAATATAAAGCATTAGATGAGAGCAAAGAGAAGGAGAATTGGTGGCCAGAGGTTTCAGGAGAGTGAGAAGGTATGAAACACTTTATGGAGAAATATGGTAAGATGAGTAGAAAGTGTTGAGTGCCTATCTGAGGTAGGTAACCACAGTAGGGTGCCACCAATCTTTGTGATTGGTTAAATTGTTTGGGGGTTGGTGTTAGGTCCATTTACAGCTGGAATTGCCACAGCCAGGTGCAACAGAAGGTGAGGAGAAAAGATAATTTTTCTTAGGTAAGAATTTCAACAGTAGACTATGGAATCAGGGCTTAATGGTAGGAGAGGGAAAGCCATAAGGAGATAGATGGTGGAAAGTGCAGAAGATAATGGATTCCAAGTTTTAGTGACTTGAAAAACTATTGTTCTCATTAGCGGGTGAACTGGAAGTAAGTGCTTTAATTGAATGGTGGAATGTTTGAATGAGTGGCTCAGAGATACTGGAAGATGTCCCTCTCCAGGGAGTAACTGTGGATGCGGAGGCTGACATGGAGCTGAGGTATCAGGAGGTGACGTCTCTGAAAGAAAAGAGAAACCTGCACAGAGTATGTAGTAAAAGAATTTTGTCTTTATTACTTTTTTTTAATATTTTTATTTATTTCTAGGAGAGAGAGAGACAGCGTGAGCAGGGGAGGGTCAGAGAGAGAGGGAGACACAGACTCTGAAATAGGCTCCAGGCTCCGAGCTGGCAGTCAGCACAGAGCCCGACGCGGGGCCCGAACCCACGAACCGCGAGATCATGACCTAAGCGAAGGTCAGACGCTTAACCGACTAAGCCACCCAGGCGCCCCAAGAATTTTGTCTTTAAAGTAGGAGTGGGGGTACCTGAGTGGCTCAGTCGGTTAAGTGGCTGCCTCTGGCTCAGGTCATGATCTCACCAGTTAGAGTTCAAGCCCCACGTTGGGCTCTGTGCTGACAGCTCAGAGCCTGGAGCCTATTTCAGATCCTGTGTCTCCCTCTCTCTCTGCCCCTCCCCAACTTGCTCTCTTTCTCTCTCAAAAATAAATAAAGCATTAAAATAAAAAAGATAAGTAGGAGTGTAGTAGAGAAGAGAATGAGGAGGTAGAAAAGAGGAGACAGATAAAATTCATGGAATCCATTCATAGGGAATGGGAAGCCTAGTCAGGGGCTAGGGGGCATGGATAAAAGTTTTTGGAGAAATTGGAAATGTAGGGCAAAAATAAATTTTGAAGGAACCTGTATGGAAATTGAAGTAGCATGGACTTTATTTTACAGCCCAAGTTGTCAATCATGTCCCTAGACACTCGTGTGTAAAAAGGTTTAAAAAATACACATTTTTAGCTATTTTCTTTAAATAAATATAGACCGATGACTTCTGAATAGGTGGAAATGAGGCTTTTACAACATCTGAAAAATTCTTACCCATTTTAGTCCTTGAATACTCTCTCTCTCCTACTCACTTTCCTCTCTCCTTCTAGCACTTTAAAAAAAATTTTTTTAACATTTATTTATTTTTGAGAGACAGAGCGAGACAGACCATGAGTGGGGGAGGGGCAATCAGAGGGGGTGACACAGAATCTGATGTAGGTCCAGGCTCTGAGATGTCAGCACAGAGCCTGACATGGGGCTTGAACCCACAGAGCTGTGAGATCATGACCTGAGTCAAAGTCAGACACTTGACCAACTGAGCCACCCAGGCGCCCCTCCTTCTAGCACTTTTATATGGGCCTGGCTCTCTCTATGCATGTGATAGGGAGAATATTGAATCAATCCATTTCAATCAATTGAATCAATGTTAAGGAGAACACTTAATCAATTTTTAAATAATTACAATTTAAGTTATCTGCAAGCTTTAGTACTTTGGATATATACTAAATTGTAAAGATCATTATCCACTATCTCATTCTAGATCTCTGTTATTATAAAGATGAATTAATTCTCTTAGTACCTTTGGGTACATACCCAGATTTAGTGTCAAACACACACATATTTCTCAAGTACTTTTCACCTAATCCTAATCCTAAACTTTTTTTAAGTTTCAGGACTTAATTACTTTCTTGTTCAAGTTCTGGAATGAAATATAGATAATGATATATTACCATTAAAATGTAGAAGTACCCTGTAATTAAGACTAAGATTAACACATTCCTTTAGGACAGAGTTATTATTATTATTTTTTATAGTTTATTGTCAAGTTGGTTTCCATATAACACCCAGTGCTCATCCTGACAAGTGCCCTCCTCCATGCCCATCTCTCTTTTTCCCCTCTCCCCCACCCCCATCAACCCTCAGTTTGTTTTCAGTATTCAGGAGTCTCTTATGGTTTGCTTCCCTCCCTCTGCTTAACTATTTTTTCCCTTCCCCTCCCCACCATGGTCCTCTGTTAAGTTTCTCTTGTTCCACATATGAATGAAAACATATGGTATCAGGACAGAGTTATTTTTAAAGCTTCTGTATTTCTGGGACTACTTACCTATGATGAGCCTGTGAAGAGCACCCTTATCTCCATTAATGGCAGCAGCATGAACTTGGGATGCTAATGAGGAGCCGGTAAAGAACAAGTTCTCTGACCTGTTCATAGTCTTTTCCGCAGCTGCAGCAATCCTGAAACAATGATTTAAACCATGAGTAAATGCAGGAAACATTTCTGAAAGCTGTGTCATCAGTCTTGAGTAGGTATATTATAAATATGGCTGAATAGTTGACTAGGATTCAAAAAGCTTGCAGTCCTGGTTCTAGAACTGCCACAATGTTGGCCAAATAAAAGACCTTTTGTACAAGTTGTTCATCTGGAAGATGAGAGGGGTGGTTGCTTCTAAGACCCTCCTCAGGGGCTACCCAAGGGAAAAAAGGGGCTCTCCGTATTTAACCTTAGACACAGGGCTCAAAAGCCACAGTAACTTTTGTTTTGATTCCACATAATAAACATCAGATTTAATATTGGGAATAATAAATGTGATGATCAAACCACAAAATGGGTATGATGTAAATTGTCAGGTCAAAATCAACTAGATCTAAGTGCTAAAATTAGAAGGCACTTAGTGCTTTCTCTCATGCTGCTGAAAGGAAGAATTTTTATTTGTTCTCTCCTTATGTCCATCAAGGAAATATAACTAGTTTGAGATCTTGACCTTAGGAAAAACCACATCATTAGGATCAATCATATTTCATTCAGAAAAATTGTGTTTTGACTGGTAACCTGATATGTTTTGCTAGAACTTTCTAGAAATGCATTAGTGGCATAGAAAAATAGTGAGTTCTCTAAGACTGTTGAAGCAGATGTTGGATTATGTCAGAAATGTAGCATGAAGAATTCAAGAAGGAAAAACAGGTAGTTGCATCTGATTTTAAATTTCCTTTCTAAACATAAGATGTAATATCAAAGTTCCTCAGCTGAAGGCCTGCAAAGACCAGGAAAGTAAATAGCGTAAGACACAGTGGTAGTCATGGTGAGCATGGCAAACTGGAGCATACACGCCTATCTAAAGAAAGCAGCTGCTAATCATTTATTTAATAATAGCTGCCAAAAGGGCAGACAAACCCTCCTCTGATTTCACCAAAGTGTCACTCTAATCTCTGTGACTCCTAAGGATCTGGGAGTTTTGTAGGAGAAATTTATCACCACTGATGAGCTAGTACTTGCGCTGTCATTGACAAGGATTATTGGTTCAAATTCTGCCTCAAAGTGAAAGTGTTTTCTTAATTTTGGTAAAGGTCAGCTCTTCATGTCTTTATTTTGCTGACAATTTGAGTTAACATGTTGGCAGAAAATACAGGCTTTGTGAGACACTTCTGTCATGTCTGTCATGTCAGAAAAACCACTGTCATAGGCAGGATTATATTAAAATGACTTGAAAGAAGCTACCAAATGGGTGGAGGCGGGAACACAGTAAAGGAGGAATTGTACTTGAGCTCTAGGCCTGATTCTGTTCATAATAAGCAGCATTTCCTTAGGCTACCTCAGCTCCCTGATTTCCTGTAAAATATGAACAATGAAAAGGGTAGAATGTTGATCCATTCAATAAGTTGAGTGCTATGTACTAGGCACTGCTCTGAACTCTAATACATGTCATTTTAGAATTGAAGCGATCATTTTTAGGCATATCAGAATCACATATACACAAAAGCCCCTCTACCTTTTGAAAAATATGCTAACGTTTAGATCTCAGTTATATATGTATGCATATATATAATATATATATGCATACATATATATATATTTCACCTCATAATTGTTAGCACTTGGCACAGTAAAAGGTACATAGCTGGTGTTCAGTCAATGTTTGTTGAATGAAAAGTGGGTTGAGTGCTAAGTCCAGAGGGTGAGCAGGATCAAAGTTTAATTTCTTTGACTAAAGAGGTCATATTCATGAGCATCTGATCTTTCTTTAATTCCCCATTTCTCTTCTGTCAGAGAGGAAGGGAGTGGTATAGAGATAAGAACACAGGACTAGGAGAGAGGAAACCTAACTAAGTCTTGGCTCTGCCACTATCTAATAAGTCACCCTGGGACAAACATTCTCCAGGGTCCTTTCTTAGTTCAACGCACACATATATACACACATATATTTAGTACTAATGTCTTTTGTAAATAATTTTTATAAATGAACATCAAAACCACTTTGTCAGTTATAATGTACAGGTATCATTAACTAGTTATAAAACCAGCCAGTGTAATAAATGCTTCTAGTAATATAACTGCGCAAAACTAGTGGTGCTGCAGTCACAAGCAAAAACTCATTCTGATCGGGGCTAAAAGGCTGGTGTTTTGGCAAATTCTCAGAGACGGTGACATTTGAGATGGCATTCAGATAGAGAAGAGGCTGAGGCCATTCCAAGGCAGAGGAAAGCTGGAGGACAGGTAAGGAGTAGGGAGAACCACACAAAAAGCAGAATGCCTCCCAGGTACTTAGTACTGATTGTGTAGCTACCATCTGGGGCACGTGGACCTGGCTTGGTGTTTGCGATGAGGCTGGGGAGCTAACTTGGGCCAGGTTAAGATCCTCAACGGCTTGGCTGACGAAATTCGTAATTATCCTGTAGGAGTGATCCATGCATTAGTAGCGATCACAGTTACGCTTTCCAGTTTACAACATGCTTTCCCATTTTGTCCCGGATCTACTCCTTACACGAGCCCACAGAGACAATTAGGGATAAGGCATCCACTCATTCAACGGAGGTCCTAAGAGACGGCTCCGTCTCTATAATGCAGTAATTAGCGCAGAAAGAAGAGGCAGCAGGCGAGGAGGCCAGTGATGAAAGATCAGGCCAGAGCCGAGGCCAGGAGGGCCTTGAGCCTGAGGTAGGGGCCAAGGCGATGCAGATCGATCGGAGCTTCCCCAGCCAGGCCCCTTCCTACTCACCCTCGCCTCCTCCAGGACTCACGTCCCGGGGGCGGCTCCAGGAGGCACGACCCGCAATGGGCCGCCCCTCCCGCCAGGACAGTACACTATATCCGACAGGGACAGACCCCACCGCGCTGAAACTAGCAGAACCCCTCCGAAGGCCGCCCGAGGCGTTCCATCGCACTGCCCTCTGGGAATTGTAGTTCCCTTCCTCTGAAAACAGAGGTTCGCCGCCCTCCGCTCTTTCTATCCCACAGGGCCCCGCGCGCGGAGAACTCGGTGGACCTAGGCGGAGAGTCTGATGGGAAAGAAGTTCTGGATGCCCCGTGACGTATTCGATAAGAGTGGTGCAGGACTACATTTCCCAATACGCTCCGAGATGGGCAGGACCCGGAAGTGAGGGTGTGCGAGGCCTCTCTGGAAGTTGTCCCGGGTGTTCGCTGCTGGAGCTCCGGGTCCAGAGGACGAGGTGCCGCTGCTGGGACGATCGTCCGCTGCCGCCGGCTCCCGGAGCCCAGCCCTTTCCTAACCCAACCCAACCCTGCCCAGTCCCAGCCGCGGACCCCAGCGTTACCATGAATCCTGCCGTCTTCCTATCATTACCCGACCTTAGATGCTCCCTGCTGCTCCTGGTGAGTGAAGGAATGACAGACCCTTCGACAGACGCTCGGACGGCCTCCCGCCCTCCCTAAGGGGGAACATCGCTGCCCCCACCCTTGCCTTCCTGTCTTTTCCTCTGCTGGCGAGGAGTGCACCTTCCCCTGCTGTCTTCATCCTCCGCATGCGTCTGTACGCTTCCCAGGCCCGGGGGACCCGAGGCCTGAGAAACCATGGTCGGAGGTTGGGTTCTGTAAATTGGAGAATGAGCAGTGGGGGAAGGATACGTGGGAGGGTCACGGGCGAGGAGCTCTCCCTTCCCCCCGGCTAACGGAGGTTGTTTCAGTCTCGAGGGCTTCGGGACCTGGTGGTATCCTGAATCGTAAAGGACGGCGGGGAGGACCTACTGTTCTGTCCCGTCCCCTCTTGGGAAGGCCGACAGGTGCTGGGGTCGTGTGAATCTCAACACTAAGAGCCCTGAAACGGTGCCGGGGTTGGCGGAGCCCTCTGTTGTGGCTTGATGCGATTGGTTGGGAACCCGGAACTGGAGGCAGATTTGGAGTCCACCAGGGGAATAAATGTTTGAAGGGTGGAGGCAGTGATGATCTGAAAACCTCAGCTCAAGGCCTCCCTCAGATTTTGTCACACACACCCCCACCCCGAAATTTAAGCAGAATTCTTTTTCAGTGCTTCTGGTTTGAGAGTGACCGGGTCTTCTGCACGCATTTGCCCTCATTTCTAAACTCCCTCACCTGCTTGGCTCCATCCCATCGTTTAGAGGAATCTTTCCCCGGTCCGTCTTTCCCCAAAGTACATCTTGCATGTGCAAACTAAGTAATACAGGCTGCAAGTCCATTAGAGACAGAAGTGAAAGCGGACTCCATATGGCAAAATACCTTTCATTGAGCCGTTATTATAATACAATATTTGAAAAGCCTTTAATTGTAGATTTTTAAAAAGCCGAATTTAAGAATAACATTAAGTAAAAAATCACCTTTTTTTTTTTTTTTTAACAACTTAAGCATAATAAAGTGACTCACAGAAAGGCGTATAGCTGGTTCCTGGCAAAACTGAGACCCGCAGCAGGTCTCTTGACTTGCAGTGCTTATTCCACCATATCACGTTACATTTTTAATATTTGTATTTGGAGGTCTCTTAATTTCTCTCTCCCCCCTCTCCCTGTTTTTTCTTTATGATTTACAATTCATATTCAAAAGCCATATATTTGAATCTTTTCAGAGTAAAAGCACTATGAAAGACTAAAGGGGATGTTAAAGTACTTTTGAGAACTAAAAGTTGAGTATAAACATATAATATTAAATGATGAAGTGTCTTATGGCCATTGCTTATACAGCAGTGAGTGACTTCTGCATAGAGGACAATATTCTGTATAGAGCTGTTTTTGATAATTTCATTATACACTGTGCTTCTCTTTTCCTTCTAGAAGTACTGGATTAAAGCTCAGTGTTATTAGAGATCACCCTCTCTTTAAAGACTCTAGATACTAACCTTTTCCCTGTCCATAAAATGGTCTGAATTATGAGTTGTCTGCTAGAAATTACTCTTACGTTACTGAAAAAAAACAAGAAGTAAACAAAAACCAGAAAGGTAAAAATCTTAAGACCTTAGATAAGTTGAAATACTGAATAGAAAGACGACGTCAGACACACTTTCCTGGAATGTTCTGTTTGGTTGTTGGACTAAGTTTAAGAAGGAGAAAGTATTTATTTTGAAATAATTCCTACTTTATATGTAAATCCCCCAAATCCTATTAAGTAGAAAGAGACTTCCCCCACCCCTGATAACTCTAAAGTCTAGTTAACATTTTGTATATTTAAGTAAATGTAGAGGAATAGAAACTTAGAAGACATTTTGGAGCATACTTGTAAAGTTAATGGGCGGGAAAATAAAGTCCAAGAAAAGGCTTCATAAACTAGAATTACAAGTCAAGCTAGATTCAGTTTGAACACAGTGTTTAATAAATAGTTTTAATAATCATATACTAGTTAGCAAATATTTATAAAACATCTGTTTAATCGATGCTGGAGGTACTTATCTAACTGGTAGTTCTGTTCTAGGAGGGAACCTGCTTACTCAGCATCCCACCTGTCTAAAAATATATCCTTTATCTTCCCCAGTGTATTTTCTTCCTCCTCCCTCCAGCTTCCCCTCAGATTGCAAGTTACTCCCTCCCACATACAGTCATTGAATATCCAAGTTCCCACCTAGCCGAGGTCATCATTTTTCCCTCAAATGGCCTGCCCTAAAAAGCCATATGTTCCCTCACTACAATTTTTTTTTTTAAAGGAAACTATACCTCAGCCTAAATCTATGAGGACTTAGTGGTGTTCATAAGGTAATAGCTGAAACATATAATCCTAAACTTAAAATTTTTTAAAAAAAATTTTATGTTTATTTTTGAGAGACGGAGAGAGACAGTGCATGTGGGAGAGGGGCATAGAGAGAGGGAGACACAGACTCGGAAGCAGGCTCCAGACTCTAAGCTGTCAGCACAGAGCCTAGCACGGGGCTTGAACCCACGAACTGCGAGATCGTGTCCTGAGCCCAAGTCGGACGCTCAACCAACTGAGCCAGCCAGGTGCCCCGTACAATCCTAAACTTCTATAGAAAAATGTTTTTCTTTTCCCTGATCTCAAAAACATTTTGGAGCATATCACTGTATGCCTAAAGAGCCTCTCTCGGATGGGTAACTTAAAACGTAAGCTCAATGTGATAACTTTTTTCCTGGGCTTTCATACATATTTTGCATTTGTATTTATATATTATATATACATATTTTTAAACTTTTATGTGTATATTTAAAATCAGGGTCTTGGAGAATGGATTCTTTTTCTTCAGGGTTGCTTTAGGAAATCCCCCCATTGCCTTTAAATTATTTTTAAACTCCACTGAATTTGCAGTATGCCTTGGACAAAGTGAGGTCTTCTAGATGCACTGATTTAGGACAAATCAGAAGAGAGATTTGAGTCACCTGACAAATGCAGTGAGCACTTAATCCTCCTGATGCCTTTTCTATCCCTTACTGTGTTATTTTGTTTCTGTTGTGGTTCGGGTTGATCCTGTGGGTGTGTGTTTACAACTTGAGTTATGAACTGTGTGTAACCTGTGCCCCCATAGCTGTTCATCATATTTTGTGGATGATTTGAATGCTGGAGGTAGCAGTGATGCTCTGCTGCAGACCCATGTGTATTGTATCTGGATTGGGAAATTCCTTCCAGGTGTGTGTGTGCTTTTAAGGAGCGCTACTTGAATCAGAGAACAGCACCTGGCCAGATGTAGCATGCCATCATGTTTTCACTTCGTTATGTGACAGTCATTACATAGTAGCGCATAGGATGTTATTTCATTTATCATTCTAGTAAAAAAGTCAGTACCTTTTTCTACTTAATCTTTCTATCTGGGATAGATGTATTCAGGATTGAAAGTGATTATTTTCCCCTTAAGTGTTTCTTAGCAGTTCTTCCTGCATTGCTTGTATATGAGTTCTTAAAAGGTGATATAAGAGAAATAAGACTAAGTTGGGATGAAGTTGTTTGATATATTTTAAGTAGCCTCTTCTGTGGTTCAGGGATTTGTAACACTCCAGTGGCTTTATTGAAGATGTTTTCTCTTGAGTTTCTTGATAATTATGTTTATACATCCTAAGTTCTTCCCAGTTCTGATTGTATCGTGCCTGGACATGAAGGCTTTTGCCTTTGTTGTTCCTGGTTTGTTCAATATTTATAGGAAGCCAAGAAAAAAAATTTTTTAAGTTTATTTATTGATTTTGAGAGAGAGGCAGAGCGAGCGAGTGGGGGAGGAGCAGAGAGAGAAAGAGGGAGAGAGAGAATCCCAAGCAGGCTCTGTGCTGACAGAACCCACAGTGACCATGAGATCATGACCTGAGCCGAAATCAAGAATGGGATGCTAAACCGACTGAGCCACCCAGGCGTCTCAAAAAAAATCTGCTTGTTAGAAACCTAAGTAAATCTATTTAGAGAGCTAAATAAGCTGTTATTTAATTAAAATCTTTCTAAGTGTCTTAAAAATAGGTACGGTAGAATTCAGAGATGTCATTAATGCCATCAATGCCAATAATAAGTACAGATTACAGTCTTCAAGAAGAGTACTTTGGGGACTTGGTTCATTCATAACTAGGTGAGTTATTTATTCGGTTGCTAATACTTGCTCCAGATTAGTGGTTTACAAAACCTGGTTGCTGGTTGGAATCACCTGGGGCAGTTTTAATAAAATAATGTCTGGCCCTTTACCACACCAGTTATATCTGTGGGACTTAAACATTGTTTTGTTAAAGAAAAAAAGTCCTTGGTGATTTTTTTTTCTTTAGTATGTCTTTGTAAAAGAAAAGAATTAAACAACAAAACCAAACCCAGAATACCATTATCAATGTGGAAAAATAAACAGAAGTTCCTTTGTCTCATAAAATACGTAGTCAATGTTCAGATTTTCCTGATTATTTCAAAATTTTTTTAAATAAATTGAATCTTCAAAACAAGAGTCAAGTAACGTCTATACATGGCACTTGGTTCATATGTCTCTTAATTTTTTTTTAACAAAACTCTATATTCTCATTTTTTTCCTTGTAATTTATTGTCGAGGAAACTGAATCCTCTGTCCTACAGAATTCCCATATTTGGACATTGCTAGTGATATCCTTGTGTGTGGTTTTGTGTTTCTCTGTTCCTTGTGTTTCCTGTAAATTTGTAATTAAATTTGTGTGGTCCCAGCCACCAACTCTGTACAGTTAAGTTCATTTGTTTCATTTAACTTTCATTTTTTACCTTCTAAAAACTTACCTTCTAATGTATAATTATGTCCAATTTACTGCCTCCAAAAACCAAATCTATAAGATAACTATATTTGGACAAATCTAGCTTCTATTTCTGTCTGTGTGCTTTTCTCTCTCCAATATAAGAAACCTTTAAAATTTTTTCAATTTTTAATTCCTTTTTTTTTTTTTTTGTAAAAGAGTAGGCAGTGCTTCTATGTTTGTGTGTATGTTTCTCCCTCGCCTGTGATAAACTGTAGCATATTATACTTTCCCTTTTTCCCCCTTTTAAACTTAAAAGTGGATGGAAGTGTTGAATCGCTGAACTGTACACCTGAAACTAATACAGGCTATACTGTATGTTAACTGATATTTAAATAAAAAGTTAAAAGTGTATCCTAGAGATCAGGATAGGGGTATCCCTTATTTCTTTTCATTTTTTTTTTTTAACGTTTATTTATTTTTGAGACAGAGAGAAACAGAGCATGAGCTGGGGAGGGACAGAGAGAGGGAGTCACAGAATCTGAAACAGGCTCCAGGCTCTGAGCTGTCAGCACAGAGCTTGATACGGGGCGTGAACGCACTGACCGCGAGATCATGACCTGAGCTGAAGCCGGACGCTTAACCGACTGAGCCACCCAGGTGCCCCCCCCCCCTTATTTTTTTTAAACTTATTGTTCCACTTGGTATATGTCCCAAATCCATTTTTGTTTCCATGTTTCTGCTGTAAGAAATAGTTATGTAAAGATTAGTTGGTGCATACATATTTTTGTTAGTGTGTCTTTGGGATAGACTCCTATAATTGAGTTGCTAAGGGCAATGGTATATGTATATGTAACTTTGTAGCTGTTGCTATTGTGTGAAATTCCTCTCCATGCGAGTTTTGCCAGTTTGTGGTCTCACCAACAGTGTAACAATTTTCCTATATCCTGTCAACAAGGTATGATGTTGACAGATTGGGTGTTTGTCAATCTGATAGGTGAGAAATGGTATCTCAGTGCATTTCAATTGGATTCTCTTTTAAGATAGGTGTGATTGAGCTTTTTTTTGATGGGTAAAGACCATTTGCATTCAAGTTCTTAACTCATTATTTCCTTAGTTGATTCAATGATGCAAGTAGATTGAGAGGCTCTGGAAAATCCTACCCTCTCTGAATTCAGTAATATTTGTGATGGGTTAAAACTTGGAAAAGCCTTGGGGAAGATTTCTGATTGCTGCAGTTACTGAAAACTTTTTCTATACTGTAAACCATGATTCTTAATAGCTTTATGATAATTTGGCTTTTAGATGCACTGTAATTTACTTCATCTTTTGTGAAGACATTTGGAGTATTGGTTATTTTCAAGTTTTCATAGAAAAAAATGTACAAAAGATACATATGTGATGTTTACTGCATATCTCCAAACACATTCTCAGGATACTTTTGTAGAATCATATTTCTTGGGTCATTTGACATATCTGTTCTTTGGGATTTCTGATACGTTGTACCACATTGTCCTTTCAAGAAGTTGTTTACTCTTATTTCCTCTAGTAAATCAGAATAGAAATACTCACAAGATATAGTCTAGGAATATTGGAAAGTGATGTTCCTTTGTCTATTCATTTAATGTCTGTTCAAAAGGTAGAGTGCAAAGAGTTCTGGACTTCATGTCAGGGCATTTATGTACAAGTTCTGTCTCTTCCATGTACTTAACGTCATAATCTTGGATAAATTACCTAACTAGATTTTTTTTTTAGTGTATAAGGTAAGGACATTGGATTCAGTGATTCAAGGTTTCTTTAGTCTATTTTGTTTTTCAGAAAGGAGTTTACTCTGACTCCTCTAATTAATATACTTATTATGTAATTGGATATCTTCTCAAAAAAATCTACCTTTTCAACAAGTTGCGGGTCTGTACCTCCTCTCTGATCCAGTGCAAAGAATAGCATGCTTTGGTCACAACTTTTCTGATTTTGACTATTGCTGTGCTCCATTTCAGTTAACCAAGGAAGTGATTAAAAAGTTAGACTTTTCGTAGCATTTATTGATCTTTAGCCTACCCTTGATTTCATTCAGAGGAACTATCTGTGGCCCAGGCTGCAGGAACTTTATGGCATCGGTATTATTCTTTCCTTTCTCCCTGTCATTTGAATGCCTGTTTGCTATCTGCTGTAGAAGTGAAAAATATAATTGAGATGCGTATCACACTTCCAAGAAATTTATAATTCAGTTGGGAAGAGAAGATGTGTATGTAAATAATTAGAATTCCAAAAGGAAAGTGATAGGTGCCTGTAAGGTATTTGGAGAAGTGGCTCATAGATCTGCTACCCAGCAGTGTGGTTGTAAGACTAAGTGTGTGCATCAACTGGGAGTTTTTTCTAGTGCCCCCACCCCTGGCTGAATCAATCTGCACTTTCGCAGTGTATCCAGCTGATTCACATATGACCGTTAAAGGATGAGAAGTATAGCTGTAGATGTTTGAGAAAAAAGTACTTCTCAATGGAAGAATCAGAGACGTCTTCTTGAAAGATAAGTAGGGTCTTGAAGAGTTAAACTGGTGGGTTGATTTTCGGTCCTGAATGCAATGAGTAAAAAAGGCTTGTGCCTTTTCAATAACTTAATAGACCTTTCACATGAATACCTGTGGTGGTGTTTATTCTTGGTTTTTTTATTTAAAAAATTTTTTTTTAATGTTTTACTTATTTCTGAGAGAGAGAGAGAGCGAGCGAGCCTGAGCAGGGGAGGATCAGAGAGAAAGGGAGGTACGGAATCCGAAACAGGCTTTAGGCTCTGAGCTGACTGTCAGCACAGAACCTGACGCGGGGCTCGAACCCACGAACTGTGAGATCATGACCTGAGCTGAAGTCGGGCACTCAACCGACTGAGCCACCCAGGCACCCCCGTTTGTTTTTAAGAAATCTTGCTGTCTTGCTGACAAGGTCAGATGTCACATTTGGTCCTAAAGAAGTCAGCAAACCCTTTGGCCAGTTTCTTGTAAAACAGCTCATTATTACCTTATTACCTTAGCTGAAATAAAAATCATGGTCTTCAGTGGATTCTCACTGCATTCCAATTACTCCATTCAAAAGGGAGGGACAATGCCACTTTGGAAAAGTCTCTTCTGTAATTCTCATATCTTGGTTATGTTTTTGTAAAGACTGAAATCAAATTCTTTCTGCTTTGATTCCCTTAGTGATACTGTGGTCAAGATCTCTATGTTTCCTCCAGACCTGTGGTTTTCTCCTTATTTAAAACCTTGAGTGTTACACTTAGTTCTATGTTTAAGTCATTCAAGTTTGTAGACATGAACGTTGCTAATATAACAGAGAAAAACAATGAAAGAGAAGAAGGAAGTCCTCTCAGACAAGCATTCTAGTAGTATATGAGATAAAGAAAACTGTTGAGTGAATTGTAGAGTATAAATACCTTTTCATTTCTTCCCTAAAATGATCATAGTCTAGTAGTAGGAAATTTAGTATTTGTATTTGAGGGTTTTAGGAAAAGTTCTTTAGGAATCAGAGGAATTTTTGATGCTGGAAGAAAGGAATTGGAGCTCTTTTTATTTTCTGTGGTATTCTACCACGAATGTCTTGCTTGCTTCAGTAGGCAGGAAGGGATGTAAGAACCATGAGTGGATCCCATGCAGTAATATCGACCGAGGGTATAGTTGTCTAGAGTTTTGTTGTAAATTTAAATTCATTAAAATTAAATAAAATATAAATTCCATTCCTCAGCCAAAAGAGACAGTTTCAAGTGCTCAAAAGACCCAAGTGACTAGTGGCTACTGTAAGCAACAGTGCAGATAATGGAATGTTTCCACTGTTGCAGAAAATGGCACTGGATAGTGCTGTTCAGATCTTGTTGTCGCTGCCCATCTCAAAAACCAAGATGAACTGAGATAAAGAATGAGGAAAATGTCTCAAATAGTGTTTCACAGCTTGTGAGGAGCATACGTCTTGCCTGGAGAGGGACAGCAGTAACCTGGAAAATGTCGGTCATCTTATCAGTGAGCACAGATTTGGCTTTTGGTTGCTTGCTAGCAGATTTAAGGAGGCACCAGAGAATACTAGTTAAACTAGAAAGTAAGAGTTTATGTATTAGTATTGGTCCTTTCACTAATTCACAAAGTCACTTAGGGCAAGTCATTTTCTTTCTTGATGCCTTAATTTTTCAGTTGAATATTGAGTAGGATCAAATAGCCCCTTCCGGGAATCTAATGGGCATTCTGATGGACTCTGTGATTTTAGAATTTGAGGGTTTGTAGTTTGTCTCTGTGGTAAAATCCTTTTTGAGGGCTACATTTTTAGAAATGATACTTTAGGGGACGTTTTATTGAATAAGAACATCCTTCCATTTATTTAGTAAAATTACCTGTAAAAAGATGGCCTGTTGATATCTTTTGTTTGTTTTGGGTATCAGAAGGATACCCTTGCCAGAAGCCTAATCTTCTAATTTGATTAAATCCCTAAATTGGGGCGCCTGGGTGGCTTAGTCGGTTGGGCGTCCGACTTTAGCTTGGGTCATGATCTCGCGGTTGTGGGTTCGAGCCCCGCGTCAGGCTCTGTGCTGACTGCCAGCTCAGAGCCTGGAGCCTCTTTCGGTCTGTGACTCCCTCTCTCTCTGACCCTCCCCTGCTCACGCTGTCTCTCTCTCTCTCCTAGAAATAAATAAAAAACATAAAAAAATTAAAAAAATATCCCTAAATTAATGTGAATCTCTTTCTGCCTGTTTCAGAATGGCCAGAAATTATATGAACTCATGAAGACAGACTAATGTTTAATACTTAAATTAAATGGAAGTAAAATTTGTCAATCCTTTGGACAAGATACTCTCATATTTACATGCCTATTTTTCAGCTGTTTTGTTGTATTTTGAAGTTTTGGAAACTGTAGAGGGGGAAATGCCGACATTTAAAAAATTAACACCACATTGAAGTCTATCTTTTTGCTTGAAAGAACACTTTCAAGTGTCAGATAACCGTTGTGATTTTAGAGTTATCCTGAGAAAAGAAATTTGGACATTCTTAGTTCCTTTGACTTTTCTTTCTATGGTTTTGGCCCAAGTGCAGTAAAATCTCAGCTAGCTGTTGACAAGCATACACTTTGTAATGATTTCACATTCTGAAAGAGCTAAGGAAAAAGAACTGCTTTTTTTGTAGTCAATGTAATTTTTTATTTTTTTATTTAAAAAACTTTTTTAATGTTTTTTTTTTATTTCTGAGAGAGAGGGAGACAGTATGAGCAGGGGAGGGTCAGAGAGAGAGGGAGACACAGAATCTGAAACAGGCTCCAGGCTCTGAGCTGGCTGTCAGCACAGAGCCCGATGTGGGACTCGAACCTACGAACTGTGAAATCATGACCTGAGCCGAAGTCGGGTGCTCAACCAACTGAGCTACCCAGGCTCCCCTTATTTTTTTTTTTTTAAGTTTATTATTTTGAGAGGGAAGGAGAGATGGTGGGAGGTGCAGAGAGAGAGAGACAGAGAGAATCCCAAGCAGGCTCCATGCTGTCAACAGGGAGCTCAATTCTGCTTCACCTTATGAATAGTGAATAGCATGATCATGACCTGAGCCAAAAACAAGAGTCAGACGCTTAACCAACTGAGCCACCCAGGCTCCCCATAGTCAAAATATTTTTTTATAAAACAGCTACTCAAATCGACTCATTCCTTAAGCTTTCTAGATAGCACCAGTTTTTACCGTTAAGAATGGATACTGATTCTCATAGGAAGTCTTACAATCTCACAAGACTCACAATTAACAGAAGTACCACAGTGTCGCAAAATATTTCGTTCTTTTAATTGTCCCTGTGCTCATATCTTCCAGAAATAATTTGAAGAATTTTTCCCTTAATGATAACTTGAAAGTGTATTGTCTAAAGAGAAAGCTTTTAAATTTATTTTTGTTTTATTTATTTTTGATACAGAGAGAGACAGAGCACGAGTGGGGGAGGGGCAGAGAGAGAGGGAGACACAGAATCTGAAACAGGCTCTCAGGTCTTAGCTCGCTGTCAGCACAGAGCCCGACGCGGGGCTTGAACCCACAAACCGTGTCATGACCTGAGCCAAAGTCGGATGCCCAACCGACTAAGCCACCCAGGTGTCCTGAGAAAGCTTTTAGAAGAGTGTTCAGTTTAGGAGTCAGAGACTTGGGCTGAAATCTTGGATTTGCTACTTTATCTTGCCTGTTAACTTCTGAGGAATAATACAGGTATTCTGTCCGACTCGTAGGAGGTGTTGTTATTTGCATGCTCCTACTATGATTTTGTAGGACAAAAAGTAGTTAAAAGTATCACATTTTCTTACTCTAGATCTTACTTTCTAGTACAATACCTTATACAAGATGTGCTCAGTAATAATTTTGTTAAGCGAGTAGCAAAAAGAAGAGAGAGAGCCAGGGTAGTAAGGAGGATCAGGAATACATAGAGGAGTTGTAGTTGGTAAGCATCATGAAAGTGAGCCTTAACCTAGGTGAGGGAGTTAGCCTTTTGAATTTCTTTCTTTTTATTTTTTTTTAGTGGCTTTATTTTTGAGAGGGAGAGAGAGAGAGTTGGAGAGAGATAGAGCATGAGCAAGGGAGGGACAGAGAGAGAGAGGGAGACACAGAATCCGAAGCAGCCTCCAGCCTCTGAAATGTCAGCGCAGAGCCCACCGTGGGGCTTGAACTTGTGAACTGTGAGATCATGACTTGAGCCAAAGTCAGACGCTTAACCAGCTGAGCCTCCCAGGTACCCCAGTCATTTGTATTCCTTGAGGAAGAAGGCTTTCAGGCAAGGATAGAGTCCTAAATGTGGGAGTGTCCCAAGCATATCCAAGGGCCAGCCAGGAGGATGGCATGGTGGTCCTACTGGGCATAAGGTACAGTGTATTAGAAGATGAAGTCATGTAGCTCAAACACATTTTGCAAAGTTGTGCTTACTTTTACTATGTATGTTGTTTACTGATTCTTTCTTTGCTTTTTCTGTGCTTTATTTTATTAAAAAATCGCTGGCCTGACCTCAATAAGGTAGAACTTCCTAATAGTGCTGGAAATAGTGATGTCCTCAGCTCTGGCCCAGCTGCTCCTGCTGGGAGTAGTCTCATGTGCCAGTATTTATCCTGGTGGGCCCCCGGTATGCTAAATTAATAATATTCTCTCTGTAGGACAGGGTGGGTCACAACCTATGGTTGTAGTAGCTTCAAATGTTGAAAGTTTTCCTAACATACGTTTTTTATTCCTGAAAGCAGTATGCTTTCATGATACAGAAAACTGTAATGAAAGTAAAAAGCTCAGATCCTACCCACTGATAGCATTTTAATATATGTCCTTCCAGTTTCTTCCTGCGCGTATTTGGAAGGCCTTTAACAGTAACATGTATGTTTGGAATCAGGGAGGTTTGTGTTGTTGCTCTTGTGTGACCCTGGTGTAGAGCGGTATAGCGCTGTTGATGTGGGAACACAGAAGATGCCCCTGTGTGTGCCTGTGCTTGTATTCATCTAACTTGGAAATGACTCCTAGCTTGACCACTGAACTTTAAGAAGTTATTTAACCTTTCTGAGTTTCTATTTTCTCTCCTCTTCTGCAGAGTTCTAAAAAGACAAATAAGACTATTGGTGAATGTGTCCACAGTGTATAGTAGGCACTTCAGCTTTTCTGGTTTCTGCCACATAGTAGGTTCTCAACAAATACTGCTTGAATGAGGGAATCTGTGAGAGATGAATGATTGAATACATTTCCTTTTTTGGTTAACTTTCAAGTTGTCTGTCCAGTAGTATTAAAATTGAGTGCACTGGGACGCCTGGGTGGCTCAGTCAGTGAAGCGTCTGACTTCGGCTCAGGCCATGATCTTACAGTTTGTGAGTTTGAGCCCCGCGTCAGGCTCTGTGCTGATAGCTCGGAGCCGGGAGCCTGCTTCTGATTCTGTGTCTTCCTCTCTCTCTGCCCCTCCCATGCTCATGCACTCTCTCTCTCTCAAAAATAAGTAAACATTGAAAAAATTTAAAAAAATAAAATAAAATTGTGTGCACTGAAGTTATGAGCTGGCCTGACTGGCTTCCAGCTCCTGTGGTCTTCTGATGCTGGTAATTACACTGTCAGTATTCTACTCACAAAAGCAGCTTAAAAGTGTGACTATTAAATGAGTAAGTTGTCTACTTAGCCTTTTTTTATAACTGTACTTAGTTTTGCATATAAATTCAGCATATAATGATAGTAGCAGTTAATGGAGACAGTTGCATTTTGTTATACAGGCCATTGGTTTTATGATTGAGATATTAATTTGAACCCTATCTGCTACTCATTTGGAGAGGTCACTTAACCTATTTGAGTCTTCATCATTTAACAAATGTTTTTGTGTACTGAATACCAGATACTGTAAAGCTTCAGTTCCTCATTTATAAAATAGGAATAATATAATTCCTACTTCAGCTTCAGAGTTGTTATACTGATGTAAAAGTGATAATAAATGGGTTTGTAAATACAGGTTGTTAGACTGAAATATTTTTGCATGCTTCATCCATGCTTTCAACTTGGTTTCTCTCCCTAGAAGCCTAGATATGCAATGTATATCCCTTTCAGGGAAAGTTGATGAATTATGGAAATGGTTCTAGGTCTGGATTTCCAGGATAACTGACAATACCAGAAGGTAGAGTGACTTTCATGCTGGAAAGACCTAGCTCATTCCCAGCTCTACCTCTTTGTAGCTGTGTGATCGATACTAAGCAAAGTTCCTTATCTTTCTGACCCTCAAATTTTCTATTTTAAAGGTAGGGATGATTTTTTTGCAAAGTTGTAAGATAAGCTATATGGCATATAAAATAGTTTGCATCGTCTGGCACAGAGGAGGTATTTTTGTTTTGTAAGGTGATGAATAGAGAAGGAAAGCTTGTCAAATGGATGGAGTCATTACTATGAAATGGAGAAAGTACCTTGTAGGAGGACAGCACTTGTGCTCATCATCTTTCTGTGCTTGTACTACCTATTTTTTTGACCCTCAGAAATGAGTAAATGGATGAGCTTTTTATTCTAAAAGTCTAATTCTAAATATTAGTGATTTCTAGAAGTACTTATCAACTTGTCTCTTTCCCCTGGTGAGTTATGCAATAGTCTTATCAAAATAGTGACAAATGTAACTGTGATTGATAGAAATAAATATGTAACTTGATATGCATTTCTGCTTTTAATACAAAAGCAAACAAATTCCTGTAAGTGGTAGAAATGAAAGTGGAGAAACATGCTTTATACTTTGCGACTTGAAAGGTATCATTTGCTTCACAAAGAAAGGCATAATTTCTGTTACTTTGTACACTCAAAATCATTAAAAAAATATATCCTTGACTTCTGTAGTTGACTAAATATTTGGAAAATGATGATTCTTTGGAAATATGTAATCTTTCTCTTATTGAATTCAGTAAGGGAAGAGAAGATTATTATAGCAGATTTTTGGCCACTGAAGAAATAGAAAAATAAAAATCCTATTTGTGTAGGTGTGGAAGATTCAAATTGCTGGTTATACAGTTTCATTCGTTCTATAAGCCTAACTTACTTGTATGATAGTTATCCCTTAAATATTGCTTCCAGTGGGGAGTAAAGTTATTTACACATAAGCATGTGTAATATCTAATACTCTTTTAAGTTTTGGCCCAACACTTTTAGTAAGTTATAGATTTCATGAAAACTGAGGGTTATAAATATTTTTGAATTTGGATACTCTGATGAAGGTATTTGCTGAGAACCTTATTGGTAGATAAGATAGTGTATGATGGGTTTTTCAACTTGGATCAAGAAAAGCTCATCATATAATCTTGCTTTTCTAATTTCATTGATACATCTACAAATCCCTCCAATTGGGAAGATGAGTACTTGGTTAGGAGAGGAAAGTAAATTGTGTTTCCTGGTTCTACAAAGTTTATGTAAAGACCTCCTTGATATATACCAGTTATTATCTTGAACAAAAGAGTGATTTAATGTATACAATAAGATGAACCCTCAAGAAATAGCTTTTATTTCTGAGAAGTATCCAGTATTCTGTAGGAAAATAATCAAGAGTTTCAGTCTTTCTCATTTAACCCTTGAGACAAGAGAAACCACTGACTAGGTAGGACTGTAGTAGTGTATTATATCTACAGCTATTATGTTTGATGCCTTGGTAAAAAGTCTTTCTTGCTTCCTTTATTTGGGGAATTTTGTACAGTAGTACTAGTTTTCCTGGACCAATTTTAGCTGTTCTAATATGGAAAGGATGGTGATATTTGAGTAAATTAGCAGAGAGCGTGTCTGCATGAGATGATTTTTCCA
The DNA here is from genome assembly GCF_003009895.1 of Hyaena hyaena. Taxonomy (NCBI): domain Eukaryota; kingdom Metazoa; phylum Chordata; class Mammalia; order Carnivora; family Hyaenidae; genus Hyaena; species Hyaena hyaena. The sequence continues at coordinate 618,077 of NW_024081210.1, forward strand.
AGAGTCTATCACTTATTTTGGAATATAAGTTTGAAGAGCTAAGTTCATAAATACCCTTACTGTAAAGATGGGATAGAAAATATTCTCTTAATGGCTTACAAGGTACCTTTATTCAGGTTGTTGAAATCAGTTTTAGTTTAAAGAATGAACAAGGGTGTCTTCAGGGCATGTTTTCTTGTAAGAGAAATACATGACACTTGTATTACTAGTAAAGGTTGTAAACCTGTCATTAGAACTGAGGTAATTCATATCATAAGGTATTTTAGTAATTAAAGTCAATACCATTCAAGCTATTTTTTCACCAGAAATCATTAAAAAATATAAAGAAGCATTTATGTTTAGGTTCTGAAATGATGTTTGTTAATGCCCTGGTTCATCAGTCCAGAGTGACATGTCGTATAAGGCATGACTGATTTCATTTTTGGTAGCAAGTATAATCAACATGGTTTTATTTAATTTGCATCTGTGGAAATTTTTAAGTTTATAGATTGAAAGTTTATAAATAGAGGAGCTGACGTCTGCCTTCCTAGAGGCTAACAAATATGATTTGACTTTTTAAAGCGAATGGTTGTGACGTATTCCCTAGGTCATACTAGCCCCCTCATTGTGAATTACCCTACTCTTTGGTACGTCTCCTGCTCATCACCCTTACAGCATTTCATACTGTCAGCGACCCCATTTCTTCTTGACATGCTGTTCTTCCTGCTTGTTGTAGCTCTTGGAGTTCCTTCTTTTTCTCTGCCTCTCCCTTCCCCCACCCACCAGGAGCTGGGGAAGGAGGAGAGGCCTATATACCAGCCACAGAAGGTGATCAGAAGTAAATGGGGATGCTCTTGAATGTACAAGAGTTGCTTTCTCCTCCCTTCCCATCTTCACATCCAGTCATTTTGCCTCTCAGCTCCAACTGTTACCTCTCTGTGGAGTGGCTGAGGAGTCTGTTAGTGTTTTAGTTAGTGCCTTGGGCTCAGTTATCTTCTTAGGGCTTTAGCCCTGGTTATGAAAAGTGGGCAAATGCAATTTCTAGCCTCTTTATGCTAGTGGGTAGAAGGCACCTCATTTTCTGGCAGCTAGTTCTCTTGTTGACTGGACAAGGCAACAAGACTAGTGGTGTTGAGGTAGATCAGTAACTACACAGAAGTTCTTTCTCTAAAATAGGCTTCCTCTCCTTTCAGTTGTGTCAGTCACCTACGTGTATAAGCTTTGGCTCATTGAATGTTTCAACCCTTTAGCTTGTCATTATGACACAATCACTGTCTTTTAAAAGTCTCCCAAATTTCCCCCACCCCTGGTTAGGCCTTTATATCCCTCCCCTGTATAATGTTTCACTCTTTAACTGTGTAGTTTCACCCGATAAAATATGGGCCTCTGAGTTTACTAAAGTCTTGAAATCAATGTGTTCCTCACTTATAAGAAGTCTCCCATGCCGCCTCCTTTTCTGCTACAGCAGATACCAACCTCTCTATCTGGCTTTCAAGGGTATTATACTTACTCTCCTTATACCTTGTGGGTTTTTTGTTTTGGCTTGTTTTTTGTTTTTTGCTGTTGTTAACAATTTGGCCCCAGCCTAACCTTCCAGTGTATCTACCAATACTGCACTGTGTGAACTTCCATACCAGGCTTTGCTACTCACTCACTTTATCCGTAGAAACTACTCCACTCACCTAACCCATGGCAGTGCTCTCTGTCATTTTTCTGCTCTCTCTGAATTTTTCTAGGATACTTTGTTTAAGCCTTACAGTACTTGCATCATGTGTCTTGTGTGCTAACTTTGCACGCATGGTCACGAAGCTCTTGAAGGACTGTGCTTTTCAATTCCCGGCAGGCCATGCTTGCTTCACTGCTTCTGCCCCCACCAGTTCTCATCCAGGGACTGCCATGAGCTGGTGGATGTGTTCCTGGTGAGCTGTACATGATAGAATTGTGATGAACGTGTACAAGGGAAAGGTGAGCAGATGTTCATCCCAGGAAAGGTAAAAGTTTTTAGTGGTGCTTCGTCATAGTGGATTTATTTGCCTTGTAAAAAGCTTTCTCTCATAGCAGGTGTTCAGTGGGAGGCCAAATGGCTATTCTGCCAGGGATGCTGTCAGGGAGACTCCTGCACACGGTGGGCGGGGAGGGTATTATGCAGTAGATAGACGTGGGCCCCTTCAACTTTGTAATTCTACATAACTATTATTTTGACCTAATAAAGTACAGGTCAGAGAGGCTGATTAGGGTGATACTAAGAAGTAATTTACAGCTGAGTAGTTATTATAGTTTATGGTCCTCTTTCAGTGATGTCCTTACATTTTATGATGTTGAAGACAGAATTCAAAATTATACAGTATGTTTTTGAGGTGCCTAGGTGGCTCAGTCAGTTGAGCGTCCATCTTTCAACTCAGGTCATGATCTCAGAGTTTGCGGGTTTGAGCCCTGTGTCGGGCTCTGCGCTGACAGTGTGGTACCTACTTGGGATCCTCTGTCCCCTTCTCTCTCTACCCCTTTCCAGTTCTCTCTCTCTTTCTCTCTCTCAAAAATAAATAAACATTAAAAAAATTTTTTAAGTATGTTTTTGTGGCTTTCACATTTGATCATTTATTTGACTACTGAGGGAGTTCCATTTAGAAGACTACCTAGCCTACATAGACCCTTTATTGGACAACTTTCTTGAATTATTAAAAACAAAATGCTCATTGGGACTGCTGTAGTCGTTTCATTTCCTGGTAAATAGGAGAAGTACGCTGACAGTTTCCACAGTGATAGAGGATGTGAACTCTGGCTGATTGAAATTTGCTTATTTTTCCTCCCTCTTTATATCAAATCCAAGGGTGAATATGGTATTTTTTGTGTTCACTCTCTTGATTGTGAATTGATTTGTTACTTTTTTACTTGTTGGTTTGTCTTGAGGCCGGCCAAGTATTTTTCTTAAAATACTTGGGGGAGGGAAGTCTCTAGAATTCCTGTGTATGGTGAAGTACATGTTTTTTTTTTTTCCCCTATCTAAAAGTGATCCTTTCACTGTCATAATTAAATACTAGTCCTTAAGCAAAGATTTCAGAAAATGCTTCCTAGTCTTATTGCAAAACAAATATGATTCATGTCCTCTCCCAGCTTTAAGTAGATAGACTTCTTTTGTGGTCTTATAGAATTGTAAAATGAAAGTGGAAGAACTTTAGAGTTATTTGGTTCAGTCTGTTCATTTAGCAGACATTGTGGAGTCTCTACTCTTTGTCAAGCATCATACTAGGTACTAAGGAAACAAATGAATAGAACAGCATAAAACCACCTCCTTGGCAAAAGTAAAATAAAGCAAGAAGAGAGGCATTTACATAGTGAAATATCTTTTTCATTATTTTATAACAGTCTTAGGTTTTTAGATGCAAGGTCATTATCATATGAAAGGATTCTAATGACCAAGACTTCTTGCCAGTGGTATATTTGCTTTGACAAATACATGTATGAGTGATCATGACTTCTTTGTTTTTGTACTTAATTCTTAAATGTAAACTAATATGATTTTTTTTTTTTTGCCTCTATATTGGTTTCCTACGATTGCTGCAACGAATTAACACAAACTTGATAGCTTAAAATAACTTTATCCTCTCACTGTTTTGGAAACCAGAAGCCTGAAATCAAGGTACTAGTAGGGCCACTGTCCCTCTGAATCTTCTCGGAGAGAATCCTTCTTTGCCTCTTCCAGCTTCTAGTAGCTCCAGGCATTCCTTGACTTATATATAGAGGGGTCACACCAGTTACTACCTTCATCTTTACATCATCTTTACCTCTGTGTGTCTCTGTGTTCTCTCCTCTTCTTGCAGGGACATCAGCCATTAGATTCAGGGCCTGTCCTAAATCCTAAATCCAGGATGATTTCATCTTGCGATCATTAATTACATCCACAAGAGCCCTGTTTCCAAATAAGATCACATTCTGAAGCTCTGGGTGACATGAGTTTTGGAGATATACTGTTCAGCCCACTGCAGCCTTTGTGGTCATTTTTGACCCTAAATCTATATTTATATAGATCTATAAGCAGAAAGAAGTAAACTGTCTGTGTGCATGTGTATATATTGTCAGATGTTATTCTGTAGGCTTGAAAATAAAAGTAGTGGAGCCGCTGGGTGGCTCAGTTGATTAAATGTCCAACTTGGGCTCAGGTTATGATCTCAGAGTTTGTGGGTTCAAGTCCTGCTTTGGGCTCTGTGCTGGCAGCTCAGAGCCTGGAGCCTGCTTCAGATTCTGTGTCTCCCTCTCTCTCTGCTTGCGTTCGGTCTCTTTCTCTCAAAAAATAAACATTAAAAAATTGTAAATAAAAGTAAATAATTTTTTGCATTAAAGATATTTAGGAAAATAACTTTAATTTGCATTAATAATGAAATAAGGAATTACTTTTTAAAAAAAGTGTTTATTCATTTTTGAATGATTTCTTTTTTAAAGAACAATTCAGGTTTGCAGCTATATTAAGCAGAAAGTACAGAGATTTCCTGTGTACTCTCTGCCCCCACATGTGCATAGGCTCTGTAGTTAACAACATTCCCCACCAGAGTGGTGTGTTTATTATAGTTGTTAAACTTACATTGACACATCATTATCACCCACAAAGTCTGGAGTTTACATTAGGATTTACTCTTGGTTTTGTACATTCTGTGGGTTTGGACAGAGGTGTAATGACATGTATCTACCATTTTAGTATGATACAGAGTAGTTTCACTACCCTAAAAATCTTCTGTGCTCTATGGATTTATCCATGTCTCCCTTCTAATCTCTGGCCACTGATATTTTTACTATCTTGATAGCTTTGCTTTTTCTTGCCTTGTACCTCATATAATGTCATATGATGGGAAACAAAGATAATGTAGCTTTTTTATTGGCTTCTTTCACTTAATAGTATGCATTTAAGTTTCTTATATATACTTTCATGGCTTAATAGCTTATTCCTTTTTTAGCACTGAATAATATTCCATCATCTGGATGTACCACAGTTAGTCTGCTCACCTACTAAAGGATATCTTGGTCACTTCCAAGTTTTGACAGTTAGGAGTAAAACTTTTGGAAACATCCATGGGTAGGTTTTGAGCAAACGTAAGTTCTTACTTCCTTTGAGTAGATACCAAAGAGCAGGGATTGCTGGATTACATGTTAAGGGGATATTTAGCTTTGCAACAAACAGCCAAGCTATTTTACAAAGTGGCTGTACCATTTTGAATCCCCATCAGTAACGAAAAAGAATTTCTGTTGCTCCACATCCTTGCCAACATTTGATGTTGTTAGCACTGCAGATTTTGGCTATTTTAATAGGCGTGTAGTGGTATTTCATCCTTTTAATTTGCATTTTCCTGAGGATATATGATGAAAAGCATGTTTTTAAATTTTTTAAATGTTTGTATATTTTTGAGAGAGAGAGAGACAAGGGAGCAAGCTGGGGAGGGACACAGAGAGAGGGAGATACAGAATCTGAAGCAGGCCCCAGGCTCTGAGCTGTCAGCACAGAGCCCAATGCAGGGCTCAAACTCCTGAGCCATGAGGTCATGACCTGAGCCAAAGTCAGACACTTAAACAACTCAGCCACTCAGGCACCCTGCAAAACAGGTTTTTATATACTTATTTGCTATCTGTATGTTTTGTGTCTATTAGGGTTTTGGGCCCATTTCTTAAACAGATTTTCTTATTGTTGAGTTTTAAGAATTCTTTGTATATTTTAGATAAAAGTTATCAGATTTTTTTTTTGGTAAATATTTTCTCTCAATGTATGGCTTGTTATCTTATTCTCTTGACAGTGTCTTTTGCAGAACAGAAAATCTTAATTTAAATCCAGCTTATCAATTCATTCATTCATGGATCATGTGGTGTTATATCTATAAAGGCATCACCAAACCCAAGATTATCTAAATTTGTTATCTTGTGAGAATTGTGTGGTTTTTTGTTTTACATTTAGGTCTGTGATCCATTTGGAATTGATTTTTGTGAAAGGTATAAGGTTTGTGTGTAGATTCATTTTTTTGCATGTGGATGTTTGGGTGTTAATAGCATCATTGTTGAAAAGGCTATCTTTTCTCCATTGTATTGCTTTTGCTTGTCAGAGATCAGTTGATTCTATTTATATGAGTCTATTTATGGGCCTTCTGTTTTTTTCCATTGATCTATTTGTGTATTCTTTTGCTAGTGTCACACTGTCTTATTTATTGTAGCTTTAGAGTGAGTCTTTCAGTCACATAATGTCAGTCTTCCAGTTTTGTTCTTGCCCTTCAATTGTGGGTTGGCTATTCTGGATCTTTTGCCTGTTCTGTATAAAATTTAGAAAGAATTTCTTAACGTCCACAAAATAAGTTGCTGGGATTCTCTCTCATGGAGTTTGCATTGAGTCCATAGATAAAGTTGGGAAGAACCGACCTCTTAACAATATTGAGTTTTCTTATCTATGAACATACCATAACTCTACATGTATTTAGTTCTTTGATTTTTTTAAAATGTTTTTATTTCTGAGAGAGAGAGACAGCATGAGCAGGGGGAGGGTCAGAGAGATAGGGAGACACAGGATCTGAAACAGTCTCCAGACTCTGAGCTAGCTGTCAGCACAGAGCCCGACGCAGGGCTCGAACCCACGAACTGTGAGATCATGGCCTGAGGTGAAGTCAGAAGCTTAACTGACTGAACCACCCAGGCACCCCTTTAGTTCTTTGATTTCATTCATCAGAGTTTCGTAGTTTTCCTCATGTAGATCTTCTACATAATTTGTTAGATTAATACTGTTTTCATTTTGGAGGATGCCAATGTAAATGATACTGATATATAGAAAGGTGATTGACTTTTGTTTATTCATGTTGTATACTGTAACCTTGCTATAATTGTTTATTAGTTCCAGGAGGTTTTTTTGTTTTGTTTTTCATTTTTTTTTTTTGTCATTTCTTTTGGATTTGCATAGATTATCATCTGTAAACAAAAGCAATTATGTTTCTTCCTTCCCAATCTGTGTATGTTTTATTTCCTATTTTTGTATCTTATTGCATTAGCTAGGACATCCAGTTTGGTCTTGAAAACAAACTGCTTTGTACCTGATCTTAGTTGGAAAGCTTCAAGTTTCTCATAATTAAGTATGATAGTAGAGGTTCATTAGCAAGTTGTGAAAGTTCTCTTCTATTCCTAGGTTGCTGAGAGTTTTCTCATGAAAGGGTATTATATTTTGTCAAATGCTTTTTCTGCATGTATCGATGTGATCGTATATTTTTCTTCTATAGCCTGTTGATGTGATGGATTATATTGAATGATTTTCAAATGTTGAATTGGCTTTGCCTACCTGGGATATATCCCATTTGGTCATGGTATATAATTCTTCTTATCCATTTTGGATTCAATTTGCTAATATCTTTTTGAGGATTTTTGCATTTATGAGAGAAATTGGTATATAGTTTTCTTGTAATATCTTTGTCTGATTTTGGTATTAGAGTAACACTGGCTTTGTAGAATGACTTAGGAAGTATTTCCTCTGCTTCTGTCTTCTCAAAGAAATTGTAAAGAATTGGTGTAATTTCTTCCTGAAGTGTTTGGTAAAGTCTCCCAGTGAACCCATCTGGGCCTGGTGCTTTCTGTGTTGGAAGTTTGTTGACTATTGATTGAATGTCTTTAATAGGTATAGGCCTACGTAGATAGTCTTTTTCTTTTTGTGTGAGTTTTGGCAGATAGTGTCATTCAAGGAATTGTTCTGTTCCATCTAGGTTATCAAATTTGTGGACTGAGAGTTGTTCATAATATTCCTTGATTATCCTTTTAATGTCCAGAGGATCTGTATTGTGATGTCCTCTCTTTCATTTCTGATATTAGGAATTACTGATTGTGTCAGTGCTCATTCTTTCCCATCAATATATGGGAAAGGATTTAATATGGGGAATTGGTTTCATAGATACTGGGAGCTGAAAGAGCAAAAAACAAAGACAGTAATAACTCTGGGAAGTAGTTCTATGCCTAGACTGAGGGAGATAAAAGAAGAGCTTATCATCATCAAAATGTAGGAATTTGAAAGGGGGATCCACAGAGCTGGTGTTCAGAGCTCTGGGGAAGACTTAGTAGTGACTGCTTCACCTGAGAAATGTGGAGGAAGGGTCTCCAGAGTTGAGGAAAATCTATTGCCCATGTTCTCTTCTTGAAAAATCTGCTCATAGAACAAGGGGGAGAAGAAGGGCGGAAATGGTGGGGGAAAGGGAGAGAGGCAAACCATGAGAGACTCTTGAATGCTGACAAAAACTGAGGACTGATGGATGTGGGGGGGAGGGGGGGATGGGCATGGATGAGGACACTTGTGGGGATGAGCACTGAGTGTTATGTGGAAACTAATTTGACAATAAACTATTTGTAAAAAAAAATATCTAAATATAGTTGCAATAATCAAAAAAAAATAAAAAAAATAAAAATGATAACATCAAAAAAAAAAAAAGAAAAATCTGCTCATAGACAAAATCCAGTCAATTGAGATGTAAAGTATGGGTAATCACTGTGTTGTATAAATATGAGTGTTAGAATATAATCATATAACACTAAATTCTAGCTGTCAAAAATGATAACTGTGAAAAGAGGAAGGAATTAGTCAAGATCAAAACATGCATAGAGAATTATAAAAAAACAGAAGTGGTACTCTGATAAGAATATGGGAATATTTGCTAACATTGATCCACATGTGCTTAGACATAGCAATTTAACTCCTAGTTATAGACCCACAAAAGCTGCTTCTTTTTTTTTTTTTTTAATTTTTTTAATGTTTTATTTCTAGGAGAGAGAGAGAGAGAAACAGCGTGAGCAGGGGAGGGTCAGAGAGAGAGGGAGTCACAGACTCTGAAACAGGCTCCAGGCTCTGAGCTGGCAATCAGCACAGAGCACGACGCGGGGCTCGAACCCCGAACCGCGAGATCATGACGTAAGCGAAAGTCGGACGCTTAACCGACTAAGCCACCCAGGTGCCCCAGACCCACAAACACTTCTAATATGCATGAGGAAACACATGAATGTTGATGCAGCATCATTTATAATAATAAAATGTAGAAACATCCCAAATGTCTATCAGTAGAAAAGATAAATAGTAGTGCTACGTTATGTCCAATAGCAGTTCAATCTCTATGTATCACTGTGTCCATATAGAAAAGCTACAAAGAGGTACACTCCCCAAAAGTACCTGGCTCAGACAATTTCATGGTGAACGCTTGCAAATATGTAAGGAACTTATGAACGCTTACTGTGTGCTTTATGTGAATTCTTAAAATAACACTATGAAATCATATCACCACCATTACCATCACCCCTTTTTTATAGATGAGGACACTGTGGCAGAAAATGGTTAATTCACCCAATGTCAACCACTAGGAAGTGACAGATCTGGGATGCAAATCTGCCTCCAAAGGCTACACTTCCAATCCCTGTGTTATCAAAACTGTTTCAACTCATTGTGAAAGATGAAACTTGTCCAATTTTGGTTTAAAGACCTACATATCTAGTAAAATATCTGAATATCTAGTAAAAGAGTACCCAAAAAGAGAACTATAGGACAATCTCAATCATTATATTAACACAAATATCCTAGTAAAATATTAGCAAATAGAATTTAGTAGAATATTAAATAAATCTGGAACTTAAGCAGATGGAGTTATTCTGAGGAGATAAGGATAATTCGCTATTAGGAAATCTATTTAAAAATCTTACACTAATCAAGGGAGTAAAAACAAATTATATTGCTTAATTAATAATTTTTCAAATGATGTAGGAAAACATTCTAGAGTGGACAATTTAATATGGAAAGAAAAATAAGTATAATAAGTGGAATAAAAAACTTCCGTGCCTTTTCCTTTTCCCATTCCTAACTTCTTTCCCTCTTTGGGAAATTACCTTTGGTGAATATCCAGTAAATCAGATAAAAATTTTTAATGTATTGTGTAGGTCATTTGATAGCCTTACTTAGCTGAAAAGTAGGTAAAAGTTATGTTATGTATATAATGTTTACTATCCTGTTCTTTCAGAGGATTGTAAACTTTTTAGTATCATGTGGACTTTTTCTTGAGGGTGTATAGTTGTCACACAATGTTCCATTAGTTTTACATGTACAACAGTGATTCAACATCTCTATACGTTATGCTCTGCTCACCACAAGTACAGCTACCATCTGTCTCCACACAATACTATCACAATACCACTGACTATATTCCCTGTGCCTCACCTTTTATTCTTGTGACTTATTCATTCCATAACTGGAAGCCTCTATCTCCCACTCCCCTTCATCCATTTTGCCCAACCCCAACCCCCTTACCCTGGCTACTATCAGTTTAAACTCCTCTGTGTTTGTGGGTCTGATTCCACTTTTTGTCTGTTTATTCATTTGTTGTGTTTCTTAGATTCATTTTTGAGCAAAATCATATGGTATTTTTTTTCTCTGTCTGTTTTATTTCACTTATTTCCTTCTTTCTTTACCTATATCTTATGGCAACTAAGAAAAGGGAGACAGAAATGCACAAGTGAGATAGAGTCCTAAATTCAGATTTCCTTTTTTTTTTTTGTAGTTTATTGTCAAGTTGGTTTACATATAACATCCAGTGCTCATTAGATTTCCTTTTAATAAGGTCATTCCCTGATTACCTTTGGTTGAATTGCTTAGAAAGCTAAAATACTACATGGTAGTGATGGAGATCATGACGTAATAGCCCTTAATGTATATGAAAGCTTGGACATCATCATGGAGGGATTTGGGCAGGAAGTTTAGACCATTTGCAGACTTAATTAAAACAGTGTATGGGCTGAGGAGCAGCCAATGACTCTTTCATCTGGTGATTGAATTAGGATGGATATCACAGCAATTATATGGCCTTTCAAAGACTAGTTCTAATGGACATTTAGAATTGGTTTGACCTGAAGAAACAGTAAAATTGTGAAGATACAGATTTTTAACCGGTGGATTAATACATTAAGCCTATATAAAAACGTAATCATTCTTGGGGGGGGGGGGCACCAGGGTGGCTCAGTCAGTTAAGTATCCAACTCTTCAGTTTGGCTTGGGTCATGATCTTACAGTTGGTGAGTTCAGGCCCTTCATTGGGCTCTGTGCTGACAGTGAAGAGACTGCTTGGGATTCTCTCTCTCCCCTCTCTCTCTGTCTGCCCTTACCCCACTTGTACATGTGCTGTCTCTTTCACCCTTAAAATAAAAAAACTTAAAAAAATGGAATCATTCTTGGATTTGTTAATGAAAATATTTTTATCATAGAACATAGTACTCAGGAATAGGAAACCAAAAAGCCTGAGGGTCATTCCAGAACAAAATGAATATGGAAAACAAGAAACTGAAGGTTTTACTGAAGAACAGTTCTTCACTGAAGGTTATTGACGGACCGAGAAGGGTCAGGGCCACATGTTTAGTAGTGAAGTAAAGACATTGTTTGATGTATGTAGGAAGTATTTTATTCACTCTGTTCAGTTTAGAAGTAAATATGCCACTAGCAGAAGTTGATAAATAACACAGTTAAAGGATTTAAATTATACAGTTGAGGATATATCAGAGCCTACATGGTATAAACCTTGAAATTTGTTTATAAACAAATGGCATTTATAAACATTGGCATATAGTTCACCGTCTTATGTTGTATATCAGCTGTCTTCCCCATCCTTTTTCTCCATGTCTCTATGGGTGCTCCCTTTTTCTCCCAAATGAACTTCTTGTACTCGATTACTTGTCTCGGGATCCTCTCCTGGGAGGGGGGGGGGGGGGGGGGGGGGGAGCCCAGATGAAGATAGGCTGTCATTTTTCCTATAAAATTTCCTCTCTCTCTCTCTTTTTTTTTTTAAGGAGGCTTCACACCCAGCGTTGAGCTCAGCATGAGGCTCAGCTTGGGGCTTGAACTCACATCCTGAGATTAAGACCTGAGTTGAGATCAAGAGTTAACTGCCTGGGTCACCCAGACGCCCCTCAAATTTCCTATCTCTTGACATGGCTTCTTGGATCCCCATGGTGTCATTTCATGTTTTACTCTGTATCCATTGTTTCCTTGTACTAGTTCTTGGGCTTGATGAGATTGAGGTCAGGTTCAGTTTTTTGGGTTAATACTTCACAATTGGTGCTTTTTATTTGCTGTTGTATCTTATAAAGAAGCATTAATATCTGGTTGTTCCACTTTAGTAATGTTAATTACTAAATTGTTGTTCAATAACAATGTCAGCGTAGTTGTCCACATTAAGATTAACTCAAAGCTTCTCGAAAGCCTAAGCAAAAAGGGACTGTGATGTACTACTGTGTGATTCTCATTGTTTAGTGCCCAGCAGTTATCTTTTGAGAACACATAATGAGTTTCCCAGGAACTATGGATGACTTTTCAATTAAAATACTTGAGACTGAGAGAATCTTCTCTTTTTCTTTTTTTATATTTATTTTTGAGAAAGAGCAGGGAGCAGGGGAGGGGCAGAGAGAGAGGGAGACACAGAATCCAAAGCAGGCTCTGAGCTGTCAGCACAGAGCCTGATGTGGGGCTCAAACCCACAAACGGTGAGATTGTGACCTGAGCCAAAGTCACACACTTAAATGACTGAGCCACCCAGGCGCCCCTCTTTCTCTTTTTTTAATATGAAAGAGAAATTAAGTTTGATGATCTGGCTAGCTGTTTGTTTGCATATATGTCATGTTACTCACAGCCCTATCCCTAGTGCCTAGACACTGCCTAGCATGTATGAAATACTTGTGGAGTGAATGACCGAACAAAAAAATGTGTGTACCAACATGTATGGAGATTCCCTTAGGGAACTTGGTTTCATGAGACATCCCGGGCGAGAATCACAGCGCAGCACAAGAAGAGTAGTCGTGATATCTCTCGGCATATATCCGCACATATTTGTTCTGGAAACAGTGATGCATGGGATGTTGTCTCACACCACCCTCACCCCCCTTCCCCCGCCTCTGGTTCCAGAGTGTGGACAGAAAAAAAAGACAATTCTCATCTTAACTTTTCTCCCAATACCTATGCTTTGTTAGTACCACCATTGCTAGAATTTTGGGTTTTAGAGGAAGGGTATCAGGTGATTTTAAGAGAAAGATCCTTTCCACACATTGAGAGGTTCAGTCCCATTTCTGAAAAGCTTTGGACTCTTCCGTGAAGGTCAGAGAACTACAGTCTGTTTTAGGTAAATTAGTTCATTCCCTGCCCCCCTTTTTAAAAAGTTTTAATTCTAGTACAGTTAACATATCGTCTCGTATTGGGCTCTTATCCCAGTTTTAGAATACAGGAGAGAACAAACACACAGATGGCATCAACTTTTTATTTATTTATTATTTGTTTGTTTATTTAGAGAATGCGAGTGGAGGAGGGGCAGAGAGAAAGGGAGAAGCGCCAGCAAGTTCCATGCTGTCAGTGCAGTTAGTTTAGAGCCTGACATGAGGCTCGAACTTAAAAAACTGTGAGACCATGACCAGAGCAGAAATCAGAAGTCAGACGCTTAACCAATTGAGTCACCAGTGCACCCCATGAATTTTTAAAAAATGTTTATTTATTTTGATAGAGTAGGGGTGGGGCAGAGAGGGATCCCAGGCAGGCTCTGTGCTGTCGGCACCCCCATTTTTTTTTTTTTTTTTTGTATAGTTGACGAAAGATCTTACATTAGTTTCAGATGTACAACATAGTGATTAGACCCGTTCATACATTATGTTCTGCTTACCACAAGTGGAGCTACCATCCGTTACTATGCAATGGCTATAGTCCCTACTCTGTGCCTCTTACTTCTGTGAGTTACTCATTCCATAACTAGAAGCTATGTATCTCCCACTCTCCTTCACCCATTTCGCCCATCCATCTACTCCCTCTCTGATGATAACCATCAGTTTGTTCTCTGTAGCTATGGGTCTGTTTTTGCTTTTTGTTTGTATCGATTTTTAGATTTCCACATACAAGTGATATCACATGATACTTAATCTTTTTCTGACTTATTTCACTGAACATAATACGTTCTAGGTTCATCCATCTTGTCACAAATGGCAAGGTCTCATCTTTTTTTTCAATGGCTGAGTAATGTTCCATTGTGTGTGTGTGTGTGTGTGTGTGTGTGTGTGTACACCATACCTTCTTTATTCCTTCGTCTATGGATGGACCCTTGGGTTGCTTCATTATCTTGGCTATTGTAAATAATGCTGCAATAAACATAGAGATGCGTATATCTTTTTAAATTAGTGTGTTTGTTTTATTTGGGTAAATACCCAGTAGAGGAACTAATGGATCATATGGTATTTCTGTTTCTAATTTTTGAGGAACTGCCATACTGTGTTCTGCAGTGGCCACAGTAGTGTACATACTCACTAGCAGTGCATGAGGGTTCCTTTTTCTCCACATCCTCACCAATACTTGTTATTTCTTGTCTTTTATTTTAGGCGCACTGACAGTATGAGGAGATATCTCATTGTTTTGATTTACATTTTCCTGATCATTAGTGATAGTGAGCATCTTTTCATATGTCTTTTGGAAAGTGTCTATTCAGGGAGAGGGGCAAGATGGAGGAGAAGTAGGGAGCTCCGTGCATTGCACTCACACCCATATCTCACATGGAAAAGATCTGAAGCCATAGGAAACCTTACAGAACCCAAGAGATTGGGAGAGAAAGGACGCAGAATCCACTGAGAAAGCCTTCTAACGGCTACCTCAAGAAACAAGCCAGAGTACACAAGGTGGAGAGTCCCAAATATCACTACGAGTAGGAAGATAAAATAACCAAGGTCGCAACAAGAGAGACCAAGAGATACCATTCAAAAAACAATCTCTGAAAGGATAGGCCCTGGACAGTCAAAGAGTCTTCTTGGATACAGCAGCACTCATAGGTGCAGAGAGCATAACAAGTCTTTAAAACTAACAAGAGCCAGAAAGCTAACTAAAATGATGAAACAAAAGAACTCTCCTCCAAAGAAACTCTAAGAAGAAACGACAGCTAATGAACTGCTCAAAACAGATAGAAGCAGCATAACTGAACAAGATTTTAGAATAATAATCATAAAACTAATAGCTGGGCTTGAAAAAAGCATAGGGGACATCAAAGAAACTATGGCTACAGACAAAATGGAAAATAAAATAGGCACGAAGAATTAAAAAATGCGATAAATGAGATACATAATAAATTAGAGGCCTCCAATGCATGGATTGAAGAGGCAAAGGAGAATAAGGGATTTAGAAGACACCATTATAGAAAAACAAGAAGCTAACAAAAAAAGAGACAAACTGATCCAGGAACATGAAAGAAGAGTTCGAGAGCTCAGTGATATGGTCAAATGCAACAATATCTGTATCATAGGAATCCCAGAAGAGGAAGAAAGAGGGAAAGGTGCTGAAGGAGTCCTGGAATAAATTATAGCAGAGAACTTTCCCCAACCTGGGGAAGGAAGTAAATGTGGAAATACAAGAGGCTCAGAGGACTCCCCTCAGACGTAACTTGAATCAATCTTTTGCACGGCATATCATAGTAAAAATGGCAAAATATAAGGACAAAGAGAGAATTCTGAAGGCAGCTAGGGAGAAAAGGGCCCTAACGTACAAAGGGAAACCTATCAGAGTGGTGACAGACCTATCTACTGAAACTTGGCAGGCCAGAAAGGAATGGCAGGAGATCTTCAATGTGATGAACAGGAAAAATATGCAGCCAAGAATCCTCTATCCAGCAAGCCTATCATTCAAAATAGAAGGAGAGATAAGAATCTTTCTAAATAAACAGAAATTGAAAGAATTTGTCACCTCTAAGCCAACCCTACAAGAAATCCTGAGGGGGACGCTCTGAAGGAAATGTTGCAAGGAACAAAGATACCAGAGACACCACCACAAACATGACCCCTATGAAAGATACAAAGACTCTAAACCCACGTATTTCAATAATAACACTGAATGTAAATGGGCTAAATGCTACAATGAAAAGACATAGGGTGGCAGAATGGATAAAAACCAAAATCCATCTACATGCTGTCTACAAGAAACTCATTTTAGACTGGAAGATACCTTCAGATTAAAAGAGGATGGAGAAATACATATCATGCTACGGGAAATCAAAAGAAAGCCGGAGTAGCTATACTTATATCAGACAAACTAGACTTTAAATTAAAGACAATAACAAGAGATGAAGAAGGGCACTACATAATAATTACAGGGTCCATCCATCAGGAAGAACTAACTATCATAAATGTCTATGCACCAAATATGGGAGCACCTAAATATCTAAAAGAATCACAAACAGAAACAAGCTTATAGATAAGAATGTGCTAATAGCAGGGGACTTTAATACTCCGCTTACAGCAATAGATAGGTCAACCAGACAGAAAATCACTAAAGAAATAATGGACTTGAAAGACACATTGGACCAGATGGATCTGACGGATCTATTTAGAACTTTACATCCTGAGGCTAAGGAATTTACTTTCTTCTCAAGTGCGCATGGCACATTCTCCAAGATAGATCACATACTGGTACATAAAGCAGCCCTCAATAAATATAAAAGAATTGAGATCATACCATGCACACTGTCAAATCATAATGTTTTGAAACTTGAAATCAATTACAGGAAGAAGTCTGGAAAACCTCCAAAAACATGGAGTTAAAGAACACCCTACTAAAGAATGAATGGGCCAATCAGGCAATTAGAGATGAAATTTAAAAATATATGGAAACAAATGAAAATGAAAACACAACAATTCAAAATCTATGGGATGCGGCCAAGGCAGTCCTAAGAGGAAAGTACGTTGCTCTCCAGGCCTATTTCAAGAGA